>NC_135897.1:94710254-94829590 GCF_964194155.1 Cetorhinus maximus | reverse complement strand
TCTCCTCCCCTCTCTCTCCTCCCCTCTCTCTCCTCCCCTCTCTCTCCTCCCCTCTCTCTCCTCCCCTCTCTCTCCTCCCCTCTCTCTCCTCCCCTCTCTCTCCTCCCCTCTCTCTCCTCCCCTCTCTCTCCTCCCTCTCTCTCCTCCCCTCTCTCTCCTCCCCTCTCTCTCCTCCCCTCTCTCTCCTCCCCTCTCTCTCCTCCCCTCTCTCTCCTCCCCTCTCTCTCCTCCCCTCTCTCTCCTCCCCTCTCTCTCCTCCCCTCTCTCTCCTCCCCTCTCTCTCCTCCCTCTCTCTCCTCCCCTCTCTCTCCTCCCCTCTCTCTCCTCCCCTCTCTCTCCTCCCCTCTCTCTCCTCCCCTCTCTCTCCTCCCCTCTCTCTCCTCCCCTCTCTCTCCTCCCCTCTCTCTCCTCCCCTCTCTTCCCTCCCCCTTCTCTCTCCTCCCCTCTCTCTCCTCCCCTCTCTCTCCTCCCCTCTCTCTCCTCCCCTCTCTCTCCTCCCCTCCTCTCTCCTCCCCTCTCTCTCCTCCCCTCTCTCTCCTCCCCTCTCTCTCCTCCCCTCTCTCTCCTCCCCTCTCTCTCCTCCCCTCTCTCTCCTCCCCTCTCTCTCCTCCCCTCTCTCTCCTCCCTCTCTCTCCTCCCCTCTCTCTCCTCCCCTCTCTCTCCTCCCCTCTCTCTCCTCCCCCTCTCTCTCCTCCCCTCTCTCTCCTCCCCTCTCTCTCTCTCCCCCCTCTCTCTCTCCCCCCTCTCTCTCTCCCCCCTCTCTCTCTCCCCCCTCTCTCTCTCCCCCCTCTCTCTCTCCCCCCTCCTCCCCTCTCTCTCTCCCCCTCTCTCTCTCCCCCTCCTCCCCTCTCTCTCTCTCCCCCTCCTCCCCTCTCTCTCTCCCCCCCTCCTCCCCTCTCTCTCTCCCCCCTCCTCCCCCCTCTCTCTCCCCCCTCCTCCCTCTCTTTCCCCCCCCTCCTCCCCTCTCTCTTTTCCCCCCTCCTCCCTCTCTCTTTCTCCCCCCTCCTCCCCTCTCTTTTTTCCCCCCCCTCCTCCCCCCTTTCCTCTCTCCCACCTCCTCCTCTCTCTCCCCCTCCCTTCTCCCTTCCCCTCCGCTATCCCTCCCTCCCTTCTCCCTTCCCCTCCGCTATCCCTCCCCTTCTCCTTCTCCCTTCTCCCTCCCTTCCCTTCACCGGCCTCGTTGCCTCCCCCTTGGCATGTATTGTGATGCTTAAGGGGCTTATGTACATGCAAGTTATTGTCAGTATTCCCAGATTATAGCTGTGATCTGCCATTTCGGTGTGTTAGATTTTCAGCATCACAGTTACTGGTCTGAATGTGTTCACAGTGGATCACAGCGCTGCAACACCAGCTTTCCCCTGGGATGAAACCAAGATGGGAGTTTAAAATTCTAGCTTAAGTAAAGAAGAGTAAGAACTTGCATTTATGTAGAATCTTTCACAATCTCCAAGTGCTTCATAGCTAATAAAACACTTCACAACAACTACATTTTTAACGTGGGAAATGTTAGTCTACACACAGCAAGATCCCACAATGAGATTTTTTTAAAAACTGAGTAGTTGAAGGATAATAAACCAAAAGACTGAGACCCCCCTGCTCTTTGAATAATGCCATGGGAGCTATTATGTCCACCTAAGAGGACAGACAGTGCCTCACTTTAACATCTCATCCTGAAGACAGCACCTCCAGGAGTGCAGCACTCCCTCAGTACAAACACTGAGAATGTTAGCCTGCATTATGTACACAGTGCTTGAATCTAGAACCTTCTGATTGAGGTCTGTCACTGTATAACACTGGTTTACTATGCCAGTTGATGCATTTCTGTCACTATAACACTGGGGTACAGTACAGGTGGGGACAGGTCTGTCACTGTATAACACTGGGGTACAGTACTGGTGGGGACAGGTCTGTCACTGTATAACACTGGGGTACAGTACTGGTGGGGACAGGTCTGTCACTGTATAACACTGGGGTACAGTACTGATGGGGACAGGTCTGTCACTATAACACTGGGGTACTGTATAGGTGGAGACAGGTCTGTCACTGTATAACACTGGGGTACAGTACTGGTGGGGACAGGTCTGTCACTGTATAACACTGGGGTACAGTACTGATGGGGACAGGTCTGTCACTGTATAACACTGGGGTACAGTATTGTTGGGGACAGGTCTGTCACTGTATAACACTGGGGTAGAATACTAGTGGGGACAGGCCTGTCACTGTATAACACTGGGGTACAGTACTGATGGGGACAGGTCTGTCACTGTATAACACTGGGGTACAGTATTGTTGGGGACAGGTCTGTCACTGTATAACACTGGGGTAGAATACTAGTGGGGACAGGTCTGTCACTGTATAACACTGGGGCACAGTACTGGTGGGGACAGGTCTGTCACTGTATAACACTGGGGTACAGTACTGGTGGGGACAGGTCTGTCATTATAACACTGGGATAAAGTACTGGTGCATACATTGGAACGTAAGATACAGTAACAGGAGTCAGCGATGCGGCCTCTTTAGCCTGCTCTGTTATTTACCTAGTTCGGGGTGACCATCTACCTCTACGCCATTTTTCTCCGCTATACCCATATCCCTTGATGTCATTAGTATCCAGAAACCTCCTGATTTCTGTCCAGAAATGCTCAATGACTGAGTCTCCACAAGCCTCTGGGGTAGAGAATTCTAAAGATTCAACACCCTCTGAGTGAAGAAATTCTCCATCATCCCAGTCTTAAATGGCCTGCCCCTTATTCTGAGACTGGTTCTAAAGCCCCTCCAGCCAGTGTAAACATCCTTTCTGCATCTACCCTGTTGAGCCTGGGAAGAATTTTGTAAGTTTCAATGAGATCGCCTCTCATTCTTTAATACTCGAGGGAATACAGGCTCAGACTCCTCAATCTCTCCTCAGGACAATTCCCACCATCCCAGCAATCAGTTTGATGAATCTTCATTGCACTCCCTCTACAGCAAGTGTATACCAGGTTGGGTAAGGAAGGTGCAGTCCCAGCAAGGCTCCATACGATTGCAGGATACTCGAATCCTCTTGCAGTAAAAAGCCAACCTGCTAACTTCCTTCCTAATTGTTTTCTGTACTGTTTTGTTCGCTTTTAGTGATTCATAAACAAGGCCACCCAGGTCCCTTTGGACATCAACATTTCCCAAACCCTCGCCATTTAAGAAAAGTGCCACGTTTTTGTTTTTCTGACCAAATGTGGATAACTTCACATTTTTCCACATTACATTCTGTCTAAATCCCCCCAAAGCCTCTTTGCATCCTCCTTATACTTCATATTCCCACTTAGATTTTTGTCATCAGCAAACTTGGAAATATTACATTTGGTCCTCGCGTCCAAATCATTGATATAGATTGTGAATAGCTGGGGCCCAAGCACTGATCCCTGCGGTACACCACTTGCCAACCTGAGAATTTATGTTCACTGTTTTCTGTTCTTTAACCAATTCTGAACCCATGCCGGTACATTGCCCCCAAATGAAACTGGACGGACAACCCGGCAACAACCTAAGGCACTGGAAACAATAATGGCAAGCCCAGAAAACTCACCCTTACTAACATCTGGGGGCTTGTTCCAGAATTGGGAGAGCCATCTCACCGACTAGTCAAGCAACAGCCTGACATTGTCATACTCACAGAATCGTACCTTACAGAACATGTCCCAGACACCACCATCACCATCCCTGGGAATGTCCTGTCCCACTGGCAGGACAGGCCCAGCAGAGGTGGTGGCACAGTGATATATAGTTGGGAGGAATTTGCCCTGGGAATCCTCAACATCGACTCCGGACCCCATGAAGTCTCATGGCATCAGGTTAAACATGGAAAGGAAACCTCCTGCTGATTAGCACATACTGCAATCCATCGGCTGATGAATCAGTGCTCCTCCATGTTGAACACCGCTTGGAGGAAGCACTGAGGGTGGCAAGGGCACAGAATGCACTATGGGGACATCAATGTCCATCACCAAGGGTGGCTCAGTAGCACCACCATAGACGGAACTGGCTGAGTCCTAAAGGATATAGCTGCTAGACTGGGTTTGCTATGCTGGGTCTGCGGCAGGTGGTGAGGGAACCAACAAGAGGGAAAAACATACTTGACCTCATCCTCACCAACCTGCCTGCCACCAATTCCTCTGTCCATGATGGTATCGGTAGGAGTGACCACCGCACAATCCTTGTAGAGACCAAGTTCCGTCTTCACATTGAGGATACCCTCCATCACGTTGTGTGCCGTGGTAAATGGGATAGATTTTGAACAGATCTAGCAACTTAAGACTGGGTATCCATGAGGTGCTGTGGGCCATCAGCAGAATTGTACTCATCCACAATCTGTAACCTCATGGCCCAGCATATCCCCCACTCTACCATTACCACTAAGCCAGGGGATCAAACTTGGTTCGATGAAGAGTGCAGGAGGACATGCCAGGAGCAGTACCAGGCATACCTAAAAATGAGGTGTCAACCTGGTGAAGCTATAAAACAGGACGACTTTTATAGCATAAGCAGCAAGTGATAGACAGAGCTAAGCGACCCCACAACCAACGGATCAGAAGTAAGCTCTGCAGTCCAGCCACATCCAGTCGTGAATGGTGGTGGACAATTAAACAACTCAGTGGAGGAGAACGATCCACAAATATCTCCATCCTCAATGATGGGGGAGCCCAGTACATCAGTGCAAAAGGTAAGGCTGAAGCATTTGCAACAACTTCACCCAGACGTGCCGAGTGGATGATTCATCTCAGCCTCCCCTGGAGATCCCCAGCGTCACAGATGCAAGTCTTCAGCCAATTCAATTCGCTCCACATGATATCCAGAAACAGCTGAAGGCACTGGATACTGCAAAGGCTATGGGCCCTGACAATATTCCAGCAATAGTACTGAAGGCTTGTGCCAAGCTGTTCCAGTACAGCTTCAACACTGGCATCTACCCGGCTATGTGGTAAATTGCCCAGGTATATCCTGTACACAAAAAACAGGACAAATACAATCCGGGTTTAATATCGCCCCATAAATCTACTCTCGATCATCAATAAAGTGATAGAAGGGGTCATCAACAGTGCTGTCAAGCGGCACTTGCTTAGCAATAACCTGCTTGCTGACACTCAGTTTGGGTTCTGCCAGAGTTACTCAGCTTCTGTCCTCATTACATATTTGGTTCAAACATGGACAAAAGAGCTGAACTCCCGAGGTGAGGTGAGAGTGACTGCCCTTGACATCAAGGCAGCGTTTGACCGAGTGTAGCATCAAGGAGCCCTAGCAAAACTGGAGTCAATGGGAATCAGGGGCAAACTGTCTGCTGGTTGGAGTCATACTGAGTAGAAAGGAAGATGGTTGTGTTTGTTGGAGGTCAATGATCTCAGCTCCAGGACGTCACTGCAGGAGTTCCTCAGGGTAGTGTCCTCGGCCCAACCATCTTCAGCTGCTTCATCAATGACCTTCCTTCCATCATAAGGTCAGAAGTGGGGATGTTCGTTGATGACTGCAGAATGTACAACACCATTCATGACTTCTGAGATACTGAAGCAGCCCCTGTCCAAATGCAGCAAGACCTGGACAATATCCAGGCTTGGGCTGACCAGTGGTAAGTAACATTCGTGCCACACAAATGCCAGGCAATGACCATCTCCAAGAGAGAATCTAACCATCTCCCCATGACATTCAATGGCATCACCATCGCTAAATCCCCCACTATCAACATCCTGGGGGTTACCATTGACAAGAAAGTGAACTGGACTAGCCATATAAGAGCAGCTTAAAGGCTGGGAATCAAGCGATGAGTAACTCACCTCCTGACTCCCCAAAGCCTGTCCACCATCTACAAGGCACAGGTGAGGAGTGTTATGGAATACTCCCCATTTGCCTGGATGAGTGCAGCTCCCACAACACTCAAGCTTGACACCATCCAGGACAAAGCAGCCCGCTTGATTGGCACCACATCCACAAACATTCACTCCCTTCACGACCAATGCACGGTAGCAGCAGTGTGTACCATCTACAAAATGCACTGCAGAAACTTACCAAGGCTCCTTGGGCAGCACCTTCCAAACCCATGACCTCTACCATCCAGAAGGACAAGGGCAGCAGGCATATGGGAACACCAGCACTTGGAAGTTCCTCTCCAAGCCACTCACCATCCTGACTTGAAAACATATCGTCGTTCCTTCACTGTCGCTGGGCCAAAATCCTGGAACTCCCTCCCTAACAGCACTGTGGGTGTACCTACACCACATGGACTGCAGCGGTTCAAAAAGGGAGCTCACCGCCACCTTCTCAAGGGTAACGAAGGATGGGCAATAAATGATGGCCTCTACAGCGATGCCCACTATGCCATAAATGAATTTTTAAAAAACCCATGTGCTCTAATTTTGTTTACTAACTTCTTGTGTGGGACCTTGCCAAGGAAATGGCAGAGCAATTAAACAACTACTTAGTTCTGTCTTCATGGAGGAAGGCACAAATAACTTCCCAGAAATGCTAGGGAACCAGGGGTCTAGTGAGAAGGAGGAATTGAAGGAAATTAGTATTACTAAAACAATAGTGCTGGAGAAATTAATGGGACTGAAAGCCGATAAATCCCCAGGGCCTGATAATCTGAATCCCAGGGTACTAAAGGAGGTGGCCATGGAAACAGTGGATGCATTGGTTATCATCTTTCAAAATTCTGTAGAGTTTGGAAGAGTCGCAGCAAATTGGAGGGTGATAAATGTAACCAGACTGATTCTCGGGGTGGTATTTTGTTGTATGAGGAGAGATTAGGCTGACTAGGCTTGTATTCACTGGAGTTTAGAAGAATGCAAGAGAGTCTCATTGAAATGTATACAATTCTGACAGGGATGGACAGGCGGAATGTAGGGATGATATTTCCCCTAGCTTGGGATCTAGAGCAAGGGGTCACAGGGTAGGCCATTTAGGACTTGGGTGAGGAGAATCTTCTTCATTCAGAAGGTGGTGAACTTATTGAACTGTCTACCACAAAAGGCTGTCGAGGCCAAGTCACTGAATGTATTTCAGAAGGAAGAGACGCTAATAGTCCCTGGGGGCTGCAGAGACCAAATTCAAAGGAAATTATAGAAGAAACCATCAACATTTCATAAGCCAGGCCTGGCCAATCGGAGCTGATACGTCTGCTAGGAAAAAGGACCCTGCAACCTCTTGTTAAGTGTTAATGGTTGGAATATTAAAAATCTCAGGGACGAGATAAAGGGATACACATCCTTTGTTAAAGCCAGAGTGGAGAGGGGGAGTCATGTGACATCCTCCACCCCCACCACCTGCACCTGGTGGAACCTGTAATGTTGCCTTGTGGATGGAGCTGCAAAGCTCAGTCTGCCATGTTTCCACCTATTAAGCAGCAGCACAGAAAAGGGGCTTTGTCCAGGTCGGAATGCCTGGCCCCTATCTACGCTTTTTCTGCTGGAACTTCTGAACTTTGGAACTACCGCCTACAAGACTAACTCATGTCTGTGTGTGTATCTGATTGTGGAAGTCATCTCTACTGGAAAAGTGAATTATTTCCCCCCTCCACCCCCCCAGTAGTAGTTTTCAGTCTGCTGACCTCTGTGAAGGAATACACCATTGGACTTTTGATTCTGGACTCTAGACACAGGTGAAACAATGATTCTTTTCTCTGTGGTCTTTGCCCTGTAAATCTTTTTCTCGCTCCCTCTTTTCTTTATATGAATGCAAAATAGGCCATGTTGTGTCCCTTGTCCCATGTTTGAGTGTGCAAATTAAACCAACCCTCTTGAGTCCATCCTGTCCCGAGTTTGGTGTGGGGTTATTAATAGAAATTGGATCATACCTAAACCGAGGGGCTGGGAAAAATGCCACCACTTATAAAGGGGCAAACAAAATCCAAACACCTTTCTGTTTACGGATGCTAGATTGAACCCCCCATGGTTACTGTAATACCCTTGTTACACGCACGTCTAATTTCCGGATTTATACCGTGCCCTGCATTACCACTACTGTTGGTCTATAAATAACTCCTACCAATGTTTGCAGCCCCTTGCTATTTCTTAGCTCCAGCCAAACTGATTCTACGTCTTGACCTTCTGATCTAAGATCCTCTTACTAATGTACTGATCTCGCCCTTTAAGAACACTGCTACCCAACTTCTTTCCTTTTTGCCTATCCTTCCTAAATGTCGAATATCCTTGAGCGTTCCCGGCCTTGGTCACCCTGCAGCCATGTCTCCGTAATGACAACTAGATCATACCTGTTTAGTTTTATTTGCGCCATCAGTTCATCTACCTGGTTGTGAATGCTGCATGCATTCCAGTAGAGCACCTTCAGTTTTGCCCTTTTTAAATTTTTCCATGTTTTGACCCTATTTGGTGTTGGCCTGGGTTTCCAATGCCTTCCGATTTTGCTTGCTACTTTTCTTCCGACCATACCAGCTTTGTTCCTCTCCAGTCTGAAGTCCCTCTCAGGTTCCCACCCTGCTGCCAAGCTAGTTTAAACTCTCCCCAACAGCACTTGCAAGTCCCTCTGCGAGGATATTGGTCCCAGTCCTGTTAAGGTGTAACCCATCCTCCTTTACTGGTCCCACTTGCCCCAGAACCAGTCCTAATGCCTCAGAAATCTAAATTCCTCCTGCCTGCACCATCTCTGAATGCTCTATCATCCTATTTTTGTACTCACTAGCACGAGGCTATGGGAGTAATCGTGAGGTTACTGTCATTGATGTTCTGCTTTTTAACCTTTTTCCGAGCTCTCTCAAATCTGCTTTTAGCACCTCATCCCCTATTTCTACCTATGTTGTTGGTACTGATGTGGACCACGATCTGTGGTTCTCCTCATGGACCCTCCCCATAAGAATGTCCAGCACCCACTCTGTGACATCCTTGACCCTGGCACCAGGGAGGCACCAGTCCATCCTGCAGTTATGTCTACAGTCGGAGAAACACACATCTGTTCCCCTAACTATTGAATTCCCTATCACTGTTGCTCTTCCACTCTTCTTCCTCCCCTCCAGTGCAGGTGAGCCACCTGTGGTGCCACGGACCTTGCTCCAGCTGCACTCACCTGAAGAACCATTGTCCTCACTAGTATCCAAACTGGAAAACCAGCTAGTGAGCAAGATGGACTTGGGGGACTCCTGCACCTGGTCCTCCTAGACTATCTGGCAGTAACCCATTTCCTCTGTTAACCTGCAGTGTGACTACCTCCCTAGCTGTGCTATCCATGTGGTTCCCGGCCTCTTGAATGCACCACAGTGACACCAGCCATTGCTCAGGTTCCAAAACCCGGAGCTCACGTTTTTGTAGCTGATGACACTTCTGGACGTGTGGTCGCCTAGGCCACAGGAAGCCTTCCCACATCTCACAGGATGTGCATTCCCCATGGCCGAGCTGCCCTGCATTACCTTAACTTCACAGACTCTTTATTATAAAGTTGAAACTAGAAGGCAGAATTGCTCACCAGCTTCTTATCAATTAGCTCCTTCTGCTGTGCCGACATCAGCTTTTTAAATTCCTGATGTCACTTTTTGAACTCTGCCTGTGCTCTGCTCCCACTGGTCACTTTTTATACCCTGCTCAGCTCTCGCTCCTTCCCACCTCCAATTAGCTAATTACTTATTTTCTTAATTTTCTTTTTTGCTGTCAAAGCTTTTCATCTTGCACCCTTCAGGACAGTTCGCAAGAATACCAATTGTAAAGGGAACAACAATTTATATTGCATGAGAAGATAGTGCTGATTGGTTGGCAAGTGGACTCTGCTAGAGGCGTTGCCATGGAGAATGTACCAGGGAATAGTTAACTGCCAAGCTTTTATTCAAATGCAAACCAGGCAGGTCGACTCTGGTCAAGGCATTGGCATAGGGAATAAGCCAGGGAGTGTCTGTCCTCCAAGCTTTTGTTTAGTTGAAAGAGGCACAATATGTGGACATGCTCCTTCTTCTACAAAGGACTGTGTGTGAAGGAGGCAGTGGGGTGGTGGTTTTGTCACTGGACTGGTAATCTAGAGAGACAGGGTAATGCTCTGGGACCTGGGTTTGAATCCCATCGCAGTAGATGGTGGAATTTGAATTCAATAAATACCTGGAATTAAGATCTAGTGATGACCATGAAACCATTGTAGATTGTCATTAAAAAATCCATGCTGTCCTCACATAGTCTGGCCTACATGTGACTCCAGACCCAGAGCAATGTGGTTGACTCTTAAAAATGCCCTCTGAACAAGGGGAATTAGGGATGGGCAATAAATGCTGGCCTAGCCAGCGACGCCCACATCCCATGAACGAATATTTTAAAAATGTAGCCTCTCGCAAGGATAAGTGAGCCACATTGATGAGCCCGACTGATAACCTTAAATTGTTTGTTGGCGGAACTCTTAGCGCAATCAGGATTATTCAGCAAGTGTTGTCCAATCGTGGGGGGTCACATCTATTTTCGGACGCTCTTTTTGAGTTTTACAGGCTTGGGTGGGTTAGGTACAGTCAGTACTTTGCCTGTTGTGAACAGCCGAAGAGACATAGAGTTTGATGCGATCTGCCAGTCGTTGGGATGTGCAGCCTACTTACCTGGCATCACAGTGACTCTGAAATTCATATACCACATTACACATTTGTAGGATAGGCAGAATGTCTTTTTGGCTTGGCGGCAGCATCCTGTTAGTGGAGAAACAATTTAAGATTATCAGTCCGGGCTCACAGTGTTGCTCACTTACGTGTGCCAGAAGCTACATATATTCACACACACAGCCCTGTCCTTTGCAGACAGAAGGAGTATGTCCGTGCAATTCATCTTTTTCAACTAAATAAAAGCATGTGGTAAAGCCATTCCCTAGTTCATTCCTCATGGCAATCCCTTGACCGATCAGAGTCGACCTGCCTGGTTTGAAATGGAACAAAAGCTTGGCAGTCAACTGCTTCCTGGTGCATTCTCTGTGGCAACGCCTCTACCAATCAGAGTCCACTTGCCAACCAACCAGCCCTATATTGTCATGCAGTATAAATTTTTGTTCCCTGGATAGTTTGCAAGAATGCCAATTGTAAAGATGAGTCCAAGAGGAAATGCTTGGACAGCATGTCTCTTGTTTCACCAATATCCCAGCTCTGTACTACCAAATGGCTCATTCGTTTTTAATTTTTGCATCTCCTCACCACCACTTAATGTACTTTAAACCTTAGTGAAAATAAATCTTAACACGTAAGTATAAAATAAAACAGCAAATTCACCAGCTTCTTGCTTTCCTTCAGATTACATCAGTTAATTATAGTTATATCATTACATGCAGGTTATTTCATTTTCAGGTTTTTCTACTCGGTAGCTAATCAGCTTGTGGTTTTCCGCTGCTGTCACTGTTCTTGTTTCAAACACGAGGTCATCTCCTGAAGGCTCCAGATCCTAGCTGCTCCCTCATAGGTCTGGGCTCCTCTCCACTCCCAGCCAATCACCAGCCTGCATCCCTGTGATGTCACTCCTTGATTTTTCTTTTTGGTTGTGGTGGTGATTGTTTTAAACTCTGCTTGTATAATGGGGTAGAGTACAGGTCGGGACGGGTCTGTCACTGTAAAACACTGGGGTACAGTATTGGTGGGGACGGGTCTGTCACTGTATAACACTGGGGTACAGTACTGGTGGGGACAGGTCTGTCACTGTATAACACTGGGGTACAGTACTGGTGGGGACGGGTCTGTCACTGTATAACACTGGGGTACAGTACTGGTGGGGACAGGTCTGTCACTGTATAACACTGGGGTACAGTACTGGTGGGGATGGGTCTGTCACTGTATAACACTGGAGTACAGTACTGGTGGGAATGGGTCTGTCACTGTATAACACTGGGGTACAGTACTGGTGGGGACGATCTGTCACTGTATAACACTGGGTTACAGTACTGGTGGGGACAGGTCTGTCACTGTGTAACACTGGGGTACAGTACTGGTGGGGACAGGTCTGTCATTGTATAACACTGGGGTACAGTACTGGTGGGGACGATCTGTCACTGTATAACACTGGGTTACAGTACTGGTGGGGACAGGTCTGTCATTGTGTAACACTGGGTTACAGTACTGGTGGGGACAGGTCTGTCACTGTATAACACTGGGGTAGAGTACTGATGGGGACAGATCTGTCACTGTATAAAACGGGTACAGTACTGGTGGGGACAGGTCTGTCACTGTATAACACGGGTACAGTACTGGTGGGGACGGGTCTGTCACTGTATAACACTGGGGTACAGTACTGGTGGGGACAGGTCTGTCACTGTATAACACTGGGGTAGAGTACTGGTGGGGACAGGTCTATCACTGTATAACACTGGGGTACAGTACTGGTGGGACAGGTCTGTCACTGTATAACACTGGGGTACAGTACTGGTGGGGACGGGTCTGTCACTATAACACTGGGGTAGAGTACTGGTGGGGCAGCTCTGTCACTGTATAACACTGGGGTACAGTACTGGTGGGGACAGGTCTGTCACTGTATAACACTGGGGTACAGTACTGGTGGGGACGGGTCTGTCACTATAACACTGGGGTAGAGTACTGGTGGGGCAGCTCTGTCACTGTATAACACTGGGGTACAGTACTGGTGGGGACAGGTCTGTCACTGTATAACACTGGGGTAGAGTACTGGTGGGGACGGGTCTGTCACTGTATAACACGGGTACAGTACTGGTGGGGACAGGTCTGTTACTGTATAACACTGGGTACAGTACTGGTGAGGACAGGTCTGTCACTGTATAACACTGGGGAGAGTACTGGTGGGGACAGGTCTGTCACTGTGTAACACTGGGGTACAGTACTGATGGGGCAGGTCTGTCACTGTATAACACTGGGGTACAGTACTGGTTGGACAGGTCTGTCACTGTATAACACTGGGGTACAGTACTGGTGGGGACGATCTGTCACTGTATAACACTGGGTTACAGTACTGGTGGGGACAGGTCTGTCACTGTGTAACACTGGGGTACAGTACTGGTGGGGACAGGTCTGTCATTGTATAACACTGGGGTACAGTACTGGTGGGGACGATCTGTCACTGTATAACACTGGGTTACAGTACTGGTGGGGACAGGTCTGTCATTGTGTAACACTGGGTTACAGTACTGGCGGGGACAGGTCTGTCACTGTATAACACTGGGGTAGAGTACTGATGGGGACAGATCTGTCACTGTATAAAACGGGTACAGTACTGGTGGGGACAGGTCTGTCACTGTATAACACGGGTACAGTACTGGTGGGGACGGGTCTGTCACTGTATAACACTGGGGTACAGTACTGGTGGGGACAGGTCTGTCACTGTATAACACTGGGGTAGAGTACTGGTGGGGACAGGTCTATCACTGTATAACACTGGGGTACAGTACTGGTGGGACAGGTCTGTCACTGTATAACACTGGGGTACAGTACTGGTGGGGACGGGTCTGTCACTATAACACTGGGGTAGAGTACTGGTGGGGCAGCTCTGTCACTGTATAACACTGGGGTACAGTACTGGTGGGGACAGGTCTGTCACTGTATAACACTGGGGTACAGTACTGGTGGGGACGGGTCTGTCACTATAACACTGGGGTAGAGTACTGGTGGGGCAGCTCTGTCACTGTATAACACTGGGGTACAGTACTGGTGGGGACAGGTCTGTCACTGTATAACACTGGGGTAGAGTACTGGTGGGGACGGGTCTGTCACTGTATAACACGGGTACAGTACTGGTGGGGACAGGTCTGTTACTGTATAACACTGGGTACAGTACTGGTGAGGACAGGTCTGTCACTGTATAACACTGGGGAGAGTACTGGTGGGGACAGGTCTGTCACTGTGTAACACTGGGGTACAGTACTGATGGGGCAGGTCTGTCACTGTATAACACTGGGGTACAGTACTGGTTGGACAGGTCTGTCACTGTATAACACTGGGGTACAGTACTGGTGGGGACAGGTCTGTCACTGTATAACACTGGGGTACAGTACTGGTAGGACAGGTCTGTCACTGTATAACACTGGGGTACAGTACTGATGGGGACAGATCTGTGACTGTATAACACTGGGGCACAGTACTGATGGGGACAGTTTTGTCACTGTGTTACACTGGGGTACAGTACTGGTGGGGACAGGTCTGTCATTGTATAACACTGGGGCACAGTACTGGTGGGGACAGGTCTGTCACTGTATAACACTGGGGTACAGTGCAGGTGGGGACAAATCTGTCACTACCATACAGAGTGGATCACCTGGCATCGACCAGGGCATTGGCAATGAAAATGCCAAACCCAGTCCTGTTGACCCCGCAAAGTCCTCCTTCCTAACATCTGGGGTTTGTGTCAAAATTGGGAGAGCTTGTCTCACAGACTCGTCAAGCAACAGCCTGACGTAGCCATCCTCACGAAATCATACCTTACAGACAATGTCCCAACACCACACTCACCACCCCTATCTTTATCCTGTGCCTCCGACAAGACAAACCCACGAGAGGTGGCAGCACGGTGGTATACAGTCGGGAGTGAGTTGCCATGGGTGTTATCAGCATCAACTCTGGAACCCATGAGGTTTCATGGCACCAGGTCAAACATGGGCAAGGAAACCTCCTGCAGGTTGCCACTTATCACCATCGCGCCCCCTCAGCTAATGAATCAATACTCCCCCATGTTGAACACCACTTGGAGGATGCACTGAGGATTCCTATGGCACAGTATGTACTCTGGGTGGGGCACTTCAATGTCTGTAACCACGCGTGGCTCAGTAGCACCACCACAGACTAAGCTGGCGAGTCCTTAAGGACATAGCTGCTGGACTGGGTCTGCGGCAGGTGGTGAGGGAACCAACAAGAGATGAAAACATACTTGACCTCGTCCTCACTAGTCTACTTGTCACTGAAGCATCTGTTCATGACAGTTTTGGTGGGAGTGAGCACTGCACTGTCCTTGTGGAGATGAAGTCTTGTGTTCACATTGAGGATACCTTCCATCGTGTTGTGTGGCACTACCACCGTGCTAAATGAGAGAGATCTTAAACAGATTTAGCAACTCAAGACTGGGCATCCATGAGGCGTTGTGGGCCATCAGCAGCAGCAGAATTGTACTCGAATACAATCTGTAACCTGATGACCCGGCATATCCCCCACTCTACCATTATCATCAAACCAGGGGATCAACCCTGGTTCAATGAAGAGTGCATGAGGGCATGCCAGGAGCAGCACCAGGCATACCTAAAAATGAGGTGTCAACCTGGTGAAGCTATAACACAGGACTACTTGTGTGCCAAACAGCATAAACAGCAAGTGATAGACAGAGCTAAGCGATCCCACAACCAACGGATCAGATCTAAGCTCTGCAGTCCTGCCACAGTCATGAATTGTGGTGACCCATTGAACAACTAAGTGGAGGAGGAGGTTCCACAAATATCCCCATCCTCAATGATGGGGGAGCCCAGCACAGTTGTGGTAAAACTTCCCTACTTTTATATTCACTTATCCACCCTCTACAAGGCACAAGTCAGGAGTGCGATGGAATACTCTCCACTTGCCTGGATGAGTGCAGCCCCAATAACATTCAGAAAGCTCGACAAAGTAGCCCACTTATAGGCACCTCATTCACCACCTTAAACATTCACTCCCTCCGCCACCCACACACAGTGGCAACAGTATGTACCATCTATAAGATGCACTGCAGCAACTTACTGGGGCACCTTCCAAAGCCACAACCTCTACCACAGAGAAGGACAAGGGCAGCAGATGGATGGGAACACCATCTCCTGGAAGTTCCCCTCCAAGCCACACACCAAAATGATTTGGAAAAATATTGCCGTTCCTACACTGTCGCTGGGTCAAAATCCTGGAACTCCCTCCCTAACAGCACTGTGGGTGTACCTACACCACATGGACTGCAGTGGATCAAGAAGGCAGCTCACCAGCACCTTCTTGAGGGCAACTAGAGATGGGCAATAAAAATGATGCCAGCAACGCCTACATCCTGTTAAAGAGTAAGAGGAACACTGGGGTACGGTATTGGTTATTGGTCTGTCACTGTATAACACTGGTAATGTCCGTGGAAAAAACTGGGTTACAGTAAATATCGCTGGAGGTGATGTTATTTAAGGCAGATGAATTAAGAATACCACGCCAGCCTGGCATGGAATTGTAACATACATTGGCTGAGTTGTGATACTTTGGTTATTGAAATGACTCTGTTGAGTCTGTACTTAAATGATTTGCACCTTTTTGTACTGGACTAATAGACTGGCCTTGATGGTGGCTGTGGGTGAAATAAATTGGGATCTGGTCTGTTAATCCCAGCATCAGGCAGAAGAATCTTTATTTGGCCCAGCATATTTTCCATTTGTCTTGGATGACTGGCATTGCAATTTCCTAATAGTTAATTAAGGATGTATGATGCCTTTAAAATGTCAATAAATCACAACAGGCTGATGATCTGACCTTTCTCGGTGTGAGAATGATGAAGGGTTTGATCATGCAATGTATATTGATGTCTAGCAACAGTCAGAGCAGAGAATCCTTGGAAGGATGAACTCATGGGTTAGTCTTCAGCTTTTGCATTGTTTAATTTCTCCTTCTCCCTCACCCTTCCCCCATTGAATTGGCTTTCCCTCCCCTTAGGAACACAAGGTAAATGTTTATGAACTCTAATCCCAATGGGTTTTCAGAATGGCCCATTAGAATTGAGGAACAATCTATCACACAGAATATTCATCATATGTTGCTTGCACATTACTCCTGTTTTTGCCAGAGTTTGTCGTGTTTGGAGATGTAATTTTCAGGAGGTCCCTTAATATATTTTCCCCCCTCCAAAACAGGTAACTGGAATCAGAAAGTAGGGATAATTGGTTCATTTTTGGGTTGATAAGCTGTAACTAATGGACTGCCACAAGGATCAATACTAGGGCCTCAACTGTTTACAATCTATCCATGACTTGGATGAAGGGACTGAATGTAAGGTTACTAAATTTGCTGATGACACAAAGATGGGTAGGAGAGTAAATTGTGAGCAGGACATAAGGGGTCTGCAAAGGGAGACAGGTTAAGTGAGTGGGCAAAAATTTGGCAGATGGAGAATAATATAAGAAAGTGTGAACTTGTCCACTTTGGCAGGAAGAATAGTAAAGCAGAATATTAGTTAAACAGCAAGAGCTTGCAGAACTCTGGTACAGAGGGATCTGGGTGTCCTGGCACATGAATCATAAAAAGTTAGCCTGCAGGTGCAGCAAGTGATTAGGCAGGCAAATGGAATCTTTGTGTTTATTGCAATGTTAACGGAATGTAAAAGTAGGGAAGCTTTGTTACAGTTGTATAGAGTGTTGGTGTGACCACATCTGGAGTACTGTGTACTGCTTTGGTCTCCTTAATTAAGAAAGGATATAATTGCATTAGAAGCAGTTCAAAGAAGATTTCACTTGACTGATTCCTGGGATGAAGAGGTTGTCTCATGTGGAAAGATTGGACAGGTTGAGCCTGTATCGATTGGAGTTTAGAAGAATGAGAGGTGATCTTATTGAACAAATAAGATCCTGAGGGAACTTGACAGGGTGGATGCTGAAAGGATGTCTCCACTTGTGGGAGAGTCTAGAACTAGTGTCAATGGTTATGAGGAAAGGGGGCTGAGAGATGATCATGTTTAAGGTGCATCAGTATGGGAATGATAAGTCTGGAAAACTATTTGAAACAGAGTAGGAAAAAAGGGACATGGGTTCAAACTCATCAAATGGCCACATTAATAGGATGCCAGGAAATTCTTCACACAGAGTGACCAACCCTGGGAATCAGCTCCAGATAGAGAGGTGAATATGAAAAGCCTGACATAGTTCAGGAAATAATTGCATATTGCAATGGGTGGACAGTGATTAGATGAATGAATTAAGATGGACTGGCCTTTCTCATTTCGATTGATATTTTAATTAGGGTTCCATATATTCTTTGCTGTTAATGTTATGCACCAATCTTTTCTTTGTGTTGATGCCACCTTTATTGTCTGTAGCCTGCCTGAGTGAGATTGCAAGTGGATCTAATATTCTGGCAATGTCTGCTATTGGCATGTGAATATCTTATAATTGTTAGTATGTAAGACATGAACACATGGCAGGCTCCCCAGTGCCATGATTTATTCATATCCCCCAGTGTTTCTATCTTTCTCTGGACATGAAATATAGAAACAGGAAGAGGCCATTCAGTCCCTTGAACCTATTCTGGAATTCAATTAGATCATGGATGATCCATACCTTAACTCCATCCACTTACCTCGGTTCTTTTTTATTCATTCATGGGATGTGGGCTTCGCTGGCTGGTCCAGCATTTATTGCCCATCCCTAGTTGCCCTTGAGAAGGTGGTGGTGAGCTGCCTTCTTGAACCGCTGCAGTCCCTGTGGTGTAGGTACACCCACAGTGCTGTTAGGGAGGGAGTTCCAGGATTTTGACCCAGCGACAGTGAAGGAACAGCAATATATTTCCAAGTCAGGATGGTGAGTGGCTTGGAGGGGAACTTCCAGGTGGTAGCGTTTCCATGTATCTGCTGCCCTTGTCCTTCTAGATGGTAGTGGTTGTGGGTTTGGAAGGTGCTGTCTAGGGAGCCTTGGTGAATTCCTGCAGTGCATCTTGTAGATGGTACACACTGCTGCTACTGTGCATCAGTGGTGAAGTGAGTGAATGTTTTTGGATGCGGTGCCAATCAAGCGGGCTGCTTTGTCCTGGACGCTATCAAGGCTGGAGTGTTGTGGGAGCTGCACTCATCCAGGCAAGTGGAGAGTATTCCTTCACATTCTTGACCTGTGCCTCGTAAATGGTGGACAGGCTTTGGAGAGTCAGGAGGCAAGTTACTCACTGCAGGATTCCTAGCCTCTGACCTGCTCTTGTAGCCACAGTATTTATATAGCTAGTCCAGTTCAGTTTCTGGTCAATGGTAACCTGCAGGATGTTGATAGTGGGGGATTCAGTGATGGTAATGCCATTGAATGTCAAGGGGCGATGGTTAGATTCTCTCTTTTTGGAGATGGTCATTGCCTGGCACTTGTGTGGTGTGAATGTTACTTGCCACTTGTCAGTCCCAGCCAGGATATTGTCCAGGCCCTGTTACATTTGGACATGGACTACTTTAGCATCTGAGGAGTTGCGAATGGTGCTGAACATTGTGCAATCATCAGCGATCATCCCCACTTTTGACCTTATGATGAAGCAGCTGAAGGTGGTTGGGCCTAGGACACTACCAAATGTTCCATAATCTTTAATACCCTTAACGCCTAACAAAAACCTATTGATCTCAGTTTTGAATTGCCTTAGCCTTGACAGCGTTTTATGGGAGAAAGTTTCAGTTTTTAAGTCTTTGAACGTTTCAGTAATGTCCTCATTTTACTTGATGCTGGATTCTTCTGTTTGCATTTCTTGCCAGGTCAAGGCAGGTTGGTGGAATTAAGATGCAGATCAACCATAATGTTAAAGAATGGTGGCACAGGCTTGAAGGGTTAACTGGCGGCCTCCTGCTCCTGTGGTAAATTCTGTAAATGCCATTAATCTCTGGCTCCCTTCCCCATTGGCCATGCCTCATGTCTGAGCCTACACAGTGAATGTTGGCTGGTAATTGAAATGTAAGGTGGCATTGAACCTCAGAAGCAGGTGCAAGAATAGGCCATTCAACCCCTTGAGCCTGTTCATCCTTCAATAAGATCATGGCTGATCTTCAATCTCAGAGAGAGAGATGGAGAGATTCAGGGAACAAATTCCAGGTCTTGGCACCTTTTTTCAGCTGAAGGCTGGAACAATTAAAATCAGAGATGAACAAGATATCAGAATAGGAGGAGCGTGGAGACCTCGGAGAATTGCAGGCTTAGAGAAAGATATAGATGAGAGGGCGAGGCCAATAGTGGGGGTGTGGGGATTTGAATGCACATACTAAAATCAAGGCGGGCAGGGAGCTGAGTTGGGTTTATATCGTTTAGTGGCAGTTTTGTTTGATCATGAGGATTAACACTTGACCCTAACAAATTTGATGCTGTGTTGTCCAAACAGCTCCGTGCCAAGTCTCTGAAACTTAATTCTGTTTTATTTTTAGCCACCGAAGAAGAGACAGAGAACAGTGGAGGACTTCAACCAGTTCTGCACGTTTGTCCTGGCATATGCAGGCTACATTCCATACCCGAAAGAGGTAAGGTTACTCTGCTTGTATTAATACAGATGCTCAGTGGGTTCTTTAATTTTGCCAATCTTCTTCGTGAAGATCTTGGGTAGATCCTTGCTCCCTGAAGGAGGAATCGAAGTAATTGGAACGTTTAAGTCTAAAGCAGAATGTTAGGTCCAAGGGCACACATTTAACATAAGCTCATGGTAAATTTGGTCCCAGCTGGTGTATTGTGTTCAATTCTGGGTGCCACCACTTTTTAGGAAGAATATCAAGGCCTTAGAGAGGATGCAGAGAAGTTTCAGTTGCATGGTGACAGGGATGAGGGACTCCAGTTATGTGGAGAAGCTGCAGTTTTCATCTTAGAGCAGAGAAGGGCATGGGGAGATTTAATAGCAGTGTTCAAAATCATGAAGCATTTTGATAGAGTTAATGAGGAGAAACTGTTTCTACTGGCAGGAGGGCCAGTATCCAGAGGACTCGATTTCAGGTGATTGACAAAAGAACGAGGGAGGAGATTAGGAGATTTTTTTTTTGACACAGCAAATTGTTGTGGTCTGGACTACACTGGCAGAAAGAGTGGTCAAAGCAATTTATTAGCAACTTTACAAAGGAAGTAAGATAAATATTAGCAGACAGAAGTTGCAGGGCTTTGGGGGAAAGGGCAGCAGGATCGGGACTAATTTCTTTCAAAGTGATGGCATAAGCACAGTGGGCTGAAAAATTCTACAATTCTACCAAAGAGTGGTTAACGCATGGAATGGGCTCCTGACAGGATGAAGGGAACAAAATAAAACGCTGGCCTGGATTTTAACACCCCCCACTGGGCACATACAATATGACTGGTGGCTAGCACACCACCTCACCAACCCCAAACCCATTCCCTATAAAATAGTAGGTGGGCGGGTGCTGAAATTAGCAGCCTATCAGCCATTTTTAAAAAAAAGATAATTAACAGGCAATTGAGCTTCTAAGCAAACCAATTGACCCGAATATCATGCTGTCCAAGCTGTAATATGGGCAAGTGGGTGGAAGGTGGTAGGTCTTTTTTTAACCAAACTGGTTAAAAAGCAGGAAGGGTGGGGGGGGCAACATTTGGGGTGAGTGCCCTGGGAGCACCCCCATCCTCCCTGTTCTCCTCCCTAGGCTCCCCAATCTGTCCCCTTCCCAAACCCTGGACTTAACCCTGGTGTCCTTCAGGGTCTCCAGGGCCTAGTTGAAGTCTCAGCATCACCCACTACTGAGTGCTGGTGCTGCTGAGACTGGTAGTCTACTTAAGGCCGCGCGCACAGTTTTACAGTGTGTCATCTCTGCGGGTCACCTTGTTTAACATGAGTTGGCTGGCGTCCGGCATTTATTACGGTGGGGGGAGGCAAACAATACACAAATCTGCGCCCCCCCCCCCCCCCCACCACATGTACAATTCAGCCCACAGAAACCATCTGAAGGCAATTAATGCTGCAGTGAGGGGGTTGTAGGTTTGTTTGGCCCATGTCTGAGTTACATGTTCCAATTCAGAACTTGATCTAATGGTCTACTGTTATGATACGGCAGGTGGTATTTGCCAGGCTGACCAAATCCACAAGGGAAACTTGGCCACACTATCCCAATGGTTTTGCAATTTGTATTTATTACGAGAGGGTTTGTGCACTGAATTCAGAAGTAATGAGTCAGCTAACACCTTAAGGGATTTAAAAAATTAAATTAAAACATTCTTTAAGAAAATTATAAAACACATGCACAAAATTACAATTACAAACTTACTTAATATTATAACAATTCCCAAAATTCCTAATTAACCAGACTCCCAACTATACACTCCCTTTAAGGCAACATTCCAAAATAGATTTTAAATTTATAGAGACAATCCAGCAAGGTTACCACAAGCACCCACTCGACAGTGGAATTCTAAAGGCTTTTTAAAAATTCATTCATAGGATGTGGGCTTCGCTGACTCGGCCAGCATTTATTGCCCATCCCTAATTGCCCTTGTTCAGAGGGCATTGCTGTGGGTCTGGAGTCACAAAAAAGACAGACCAGGTAAGGCAGATTTCCTTCCCTAAAGGACATTAGTGAACCAGATGGGTTTTTAAAACAATCGACAATGATTTCATGGTCATCATTAGACTTGTAATTCCAGATTTTTATTGAATTCAATTTCCACCATTTGCCGTGGCAGGATTTGAACCCAGGTCTCCAGAGCATTACCCTGGGTCTCTGAATTACTAGACCAGCGACAATACCACTATACCATCACCTCCCCATTTTAACGCAACTTTGGTTACTGGAACAGCAGACTCCTGCAAAGTGGCTAGAGGCTTTTCCCCAAGTTTGTTTCACATGGTGTACCTTTCAGATCTCACACGGCTACCCCCAAACAGCCTTCCATCCTCCTTTAAATATAGTTCTCCTCCTGTGATTTGTAAATCCCATTGTTTCCCTATGTCTTTGGAATTAACTTTTCCCATAATATAAAAGTTTTTTGTTGTTATTATGGTCAGCACTTTTGGGAAAAATCAGTGTAATAACCTTGCCCTGTTTTCTTGCCAGTCATAAAAACCTTATGTCCCTTTGAAAATCCAACAACTTTTCCTCTTCTCTATAAATGCAAATTTCATTTTTGCTCTGTCTGCTGACTTTACCCTAGCTCACTCATTAGCATTTCAAATGCCCTTTTACACCTAACTCTCTTGATAATTTCAATGTTGTAGTCTACTCATCTCTAATTTAAATCTCTTACACATACACACACACACACACACTTTCCAATATCCCACAATAATATTATGAAGAATATGGTAGTTTTGTAACACTACACCTGCACTTTATTGCAGTATTGAGGGAGTGCTGCACTACAGGTGGTATCTCTTTCAGATGTGACAGTGCACTAAGGTCCCATTAGCTGCCTTGGATTGGTCAAGCTCCAATGATACTGCTTGGAGAAGAGCAGAGAGTCCTAGCCAACATTCCTCCCTCAGCCAATTCCACCAAAAACAGACGAACTGGTCATTCATTTCATTACAATTTGACTGCCACACTTACCTATAAAACATCAGGTAACCTCACTTTTGAGTCTGAGGCTCAGGCTCAAATCATACCCGGCAGAGCAAGCTGATTCTCTGGGGCAAACATGCACTTTTCTGTTGGAAACTACAGTTACCTTAAAGTTGCCTGGAACGAGGAGGGGGAATTCATTTGGGTTTCTGATGAGCACCTCTAAACTGCTGCAAAGTATGTGTGCACAAACATTGACTTGGAGCAGGATTGTGTTTGGTTCTGGCTGATGCCCAATGTGAGTGAGTGAACATGTTTTGGGGCTGGGTGGGGAAAATTGGTGCAGCAGATTAACACTATTCGTGTGCCTGCTATATGGTGCAGGAGTGCGTCAGCATCATTGTTAATTGTATATTTTTATTTGTGTGCAGGTAGTTGGCATTTACTGGGGATTCACTTGTGTTTCTATAAATAGGAACTGACTGAAACTGGGGTTGGGTTTGGAGGTGCATGTTTGTAATGTGTAACTCTGAAAATAAAAGCTTATAAAAGTGTGTAAAGATTGGCTCAGGTTCTATCCTTCACTGCCTGGCTTCATGGAATAGAACAGCCATTCCCGGCCCATTAGCTTTAGCCTACTGTTTGCACTTTCTTGCTGCTATATTAGAAGCAAGTTGGACCAGATGCCTTCCATTTCTGGTAATTTCCAAATCTTAAAAGGCTTTTCCATTGGAGATTTTATCTATAGTATAACAAATGAAGGTTGGATCCTGTTTTCATTGAACAAAGGCCAGATGGGGCTCAGCAATAAATACTGGCTTTGTCAGTGATGCCCAAATCACGTGAATTATTAAATTTATTTATTACATTACAGGAAGGTCATTGATTCTGGTATGATTCAAAAGCCTGTGTGTGTGCATTCAACTGTCTATTTTGCCTTTGGATTATGCGATGCACTTGATTAGCAACCCCAAGGCCAAGAGTTCAATTCCTACCCCACAATTTAAGGTTAAATTCAATAAATCTGCTAATCTGTGGGCTGGCATCAGAAAAACTCACCATGAAAGCTGCAGTTTTGTTCCTTTTTCACCATTTGCTGAGATAATGGTTGATGTGTACCTCAACTAGGGGAGCAGATACTTGGGAACACCGCCACCTCAAAGTTCTCCCCCAAGCCACTCATCATCCTGGCTTGGAAATAAATCCTTGTTACTTCACTGTCGCTGGGTCAAAATCCTGGAACTCCCTCCCTAACATCACTGTGGGTGTACTTACACCACATGGACTGCAGCAGTTCAAGAAGGCAGCTCACCACCACCTTCTCAAGGGCAACTAGGGATAGGCAATATATACTGGCCTAGCCAGCGACATCCATATCCTGTAAATGAATAAAAACAAAAACTCCATTTTGCTTGCTTTGCTCTACATCCTTTGATGCTCTTACCCAACAAAGATGCAGTGGTCACAGTTTTGAAAGCTTCAATTGACCTGCAGTGTCCAGAGCCTTTGGGGAAAAGAGTTCCAGACTTCCACTACCCTGTGTGCTAGATTGAAAAGATTGCTTCCTGATTTTACTCCTGAATGGCTTAGCTATAACTTTAAGACTGTGCTGCAATGTTCTGGACTCATTGTCCAGAGGAAATAGGATAGATACAGGGAAACTATCAAATCCAACTCCTCATCAGATTCACCTCTCCCTAAATCCTTCAAAACCCAAGGAAATATAAGAGAAGTTTATACAACCTATCTTCATAATTTAACTCTTTTAAAGCCCCTGAATAATTCTGGTGAACCTGCACTGCACCCCCTCCAAGGCCAATATATCTCTTGCATAATGAAAGCAAAATACTGCAGATGCTGGAAATCTAAAATAAAAACAGAAAATGCTGGAAATACTTAGCAAGTCTGGCAGCGTCCGTGGAGGGAGAAACAGTTAACATTTGAGGTCAAGGATCTTTCTTCAGAACCAAAGAAAGGCCCTTGACCCAAAACATAGTCAGGTTTCACCTGGATTTAAGTACAATAAATGCTTAGGCTTCTTACAGACAAAAGGACCTCGATTCAGGGATTTTGAAGCATCTTGCATCAGGCTTGGGGTGAGGTTGGTGCTGTGGCCAAACTGGAGATACTCATTAGATCCGTGTGCCTTATAATGAAAATTAGCACCAATTCCCAGCTCTGACGACTTCTCCTGGGAAAATGTTTCTGAAAAAGGCTTAACTTGGTTTAGGTAGAATATTTCTGTGTAATATTTATATTCATAAAATAACGTCCAGATATGCAGCATTTAATCGACTACCAACGTAATGATCGACTGTGCTTCTGTTAACCTTGCTGAACCCAGGAGATAGAGACACAGCAAGCCAGTGGAAACTGGTTATTATCATCACACCCTCACGTTTTTAACAGTGCACAAGTGGGCTGGCTCCAAATGGTAGCATTATAGTTTGTGCCAGGATTACATTGTTACTTTCTGGTTCACTGCATTAGGTTAACAAAAGTTACATGGGACGTCTACACTTTGATCAGGTATTAATGAGTAAATTGCTTCTTACAGTGCAGTGCTGGGGGAACCTGTGGGTGACCATTCCTGGTGCCCGAAACTGTGAGGGAGAGATTAGAACTCAATTGAAACCTTTGTGATGTTTGAGGTGGGGAGGAGGTGTAGTAAAGCAGTGGCCTAAACCTGGAGCCGGTTGCAGATACTGGTCTACATTGAGCCTACACGAGAGTTTGGAAGGGCTTTGAAGGCAAAAGGATTGGTGTGCATGCACATCTGTGGGGATAGGTGCCAAGTGTAGGGAGGGAAACTTTTCAACCAAAGAGGCTTCAGTGAGTGAAAGTGAGGGGTGGGGAGATGCAATGTGCAAGTGTCGGAATGGTGTCTCTTTGTGGGTCACTAAGCTGAATACAGCAGCACCTTAAACAGTCCTGTATGGAATTTAAATGATGGCCCCATTTATTAACAGATCTCCAGCTGTGAAACCCAATAGAGATTCGTTTCTGGGTTAGGATTTAATTAACAATGAGGGACCTGCATTCAAGAACGATCTTTCCAAATCAGTGGCTCCACAAGTTCCAAATGAGAGAAAGCAGCACAGGAAGAAGCCTTAGTACAAATATATAAAAAAGTACATCCAACTGAGTACAGAATTTAACAGCACAGAAAAAGGTCATTTGGCCCAATTGGCCTGTGCTGGTGTTCATGTTCCACATGAGCCTCCTCCCACCCTACTTCATCTCATTCTATCAGCAAATCCTTCTATTCCATTCTTCCTCATGTGTTTATCTAGATTCTCCTTAAACTCATCTATTCTATTTGCCTCAAATACTCCGTGATAGTTAGTTCCACATTCTCACTGCGTTCTGGTTAAAAATAACTATCGGGTATTTAAGGCCCCTAGTTTTGGTCTCCCCAGCAAGTAGAAACATCTTCTCTATGTTTACTCAACTGATTCCTGAAACAAAGGGGTTATCTTCTGAAGAAAGGTTGGACAGATTGGGCCTGCATCCATTAGTTTAGAAAAATAAGAGGTGATCTTATTGAAACATAAAAGACCCTAGGAAATTGACAGGGTAGGTGCTGAGTGGATGGTTCCCCATTGTGGGAGAGACTAGAACTAGGAGACACAATTTAAAAATAAGTGGTCTCCCGTTTAAGATGGAGATGAGGAGAAATTCCTTTCTTGAGGGTCTGTGGAATTCTCTTCGTGAGAGAGTAGTGGAGACTGGGTCATTGATTATTTTTAAGGCTGAGTTAGATTCTCAATTGACAAGTGAGTCCAAGGCTATAGGGGCTAGACAGGAAAGTGGAGTTAAGGCCACAATCAGATCAGCCGTTATATCAAATGGTGGAGCAGGCTTGAGGGACTGAATGGCCCAAGCCTGCTCCTTATTCATATATATGCATGTTTACTCAATCAAACCTCTTCACAATTTTAAAGATTTCGATCAGGCTATTCCTTAGCCTTCTCCTTTCTAGAATAAAAATCCCAGCCTGTACAGTTGACCTTTCTGGATTTGAGAGGTGAATGATCAGCCAGGACTCCATCCACAATGTGTAAGCAAGGTCATCCTCTTCACAGCTTAGGAACGTAGGAACAGGAGTATGTCATTCAGCCCATCAAGCCTGCTCCTGCATTTAATTTGATCATGGCTGATCATCTACCTCAATGCCACTTTCCTGCACTATCTCCATATCCCTTGATGTATTGGTGTCCAGAAATCTATCGATTTCTGTCTTGAATGTGTTCATTGATTGAGCTTCCACAGTCCTCTGAGTGAAGAAACTCCTCCTCATCTCAGTCTTACATGGCTTACCCCTTATCCTGAGGTTATGTCCCTTTGTTTTAAACTCACCAGCTGAGGGGATCATCTTATCTACATCCACCCTGTCACGCCCTTTAAAAATTTTGTAAGTTTCAATGAGGTCACCCCTCATTCTTCAAAACTCAATAGAATACAGACCCAGTCTCCCCAATCTCTCCTCATAAGACAATCCTGCCATCCCAGGGAATAATCTGGTGAATCTCCATTACACACCTTCCATGGCAAAAAAATCCTCCCTTAGATAAGGAGACCAAAACTGTGCACAATACTCCAGATGCAGTCTCACCAAGGCTCTCTACAACTGCAGCAAGACATCTTTACTCCTGTACTCAAATCCCCTCACGATGAAGGCCAACATACCGTTTGCCTTCCTAATTGTTTGCTGCACCTGAATGCTAGCTTTTAGTGACTCATGAACAAAGACACCCAGGTCCCTTTTGGACACCAGGACTTCCCAACCTTTCACCATTTAAGAAATGCTCTGCCACCTTGTTTTTTTCTACCAAAGTGAATAGATTCACACTCATTCACATTATATTCCATCCATCATGTTCTAGCCCATTCACTTAGCCCATTTAAGTCCTCTTGAAATCTTGCATCCTCCTCACAACTTACATTCACACCCAGTTTGATGTCATCAGCAAATTTGGAAATATTACAATTGGTCCCCAGATCCAAATCATTTATACAGATTGTGAACAGCTGTGGACCTAGCACAGATCCTTGTGGTACCCCACTAGCAACAGCTTGTCATCCTGAGAATGATCCGTTTATTCCTACTCTGCTTTCTGTTTGATAACCAATTCTCAATCCATACTAGTATATTTCCCCCAATCCCATGAGCTCTAATTTTATTTACTAACCTGTGTGGGACCTTATCAAAAGCCTTCTGAAAATCCAAATACACCACATCCACTGGTTCTCCTTTATCTGTGCTAAAAGTAACACCCTCAAAAAACTCCAAGTTTGTCAAACATGCTTTCCCTTTCATAAATCCATGTACTCTGCCCAATTTTATCATTCTTCTCTAAATGTCAGGTTACAACACCTTTGACAATAGATTCTAACATTTTCCTTACTACTGATGTCAAACTAACAGGTCCCTGGTTCTCCATTCTCTCTCTTCCTCCCTTATTAAATAATGGGGTTACATTTGCTACTTTCTGGTCTGCAGGAACCTTTCCAGAATCTAGAATTTTGAAAGATAACAACCAATGCATCCACTTATCTCTCTAGCCACCCCCTTCGACACTTTGGGATGAAGTTCATCTGGTCCAGGGGTTTTATCAACCTTCAATCCAGTTAACTTTTCAAGTACTACCTCTTTACTAATACTAATTTCTTTCAGTTCCTCAGTTTCACAAGTCTCTTGGTTGCCTAACATTTCTGGGAGATTTTCTGTAACTTCTTTCATGAAGATAGAAGCAAAGTAACTGTTTAGTTTCTCCGCCATTTTCCTGTTCTCCACTATAAATTCTCCTGTGCCTACCTGTAATGGTTTGTCCTTGCTAATCTTTTCCTTTTCAAGTACCCAAAGACGCTTTTACAGTCCGCCTTTATGTTCCTCGCTAAGTTTGCATTCATATTCTATTTTCCCTTTCTTAATCAGTTTCTTGGTCTTCCTTTGCTGGGTTCGAAATTGCTCCCAATCCTCAGGCTTAGCATGTTTTCTGGCATCCTTATAAGCCATTTCCTTTAATGTAATGCAATCTTTAACTTATTTTATTAGCCATGGTTGATTTACCTTTCCCTCTAGATGTTTGTGACTTAGAGGAGTGCATACCTGTTGTAGACTGTGTAGTATTTCTTTAAATACTAGCCATTGCCTTTCTACTGTCAAATCTTTCAGTGCACTTTCCCAATCCATCATAGCTAACTTGCCCCTCATACCTTCATAATTTCCTTTCTTTAGACTTAAGACCCTAGTTTGAAAATGAACTATATTGCATTCGAACTTAAGGCAAAATTCTATCATATTATGGTCACTATTTCCCAAAGGCTCTTTTACAGCAAGGTTATTAATTAACCCTTTCTCATTACACAACACTCAATCCAAAATAGCCCGATCCCTAGTTGGCTCCTCAATGTACTGCTCCAGAAACCCATCTCGAACACACTTCAGGAATTCTTCCTTCAGAGCGTCAGTGCTGATTTAGTTAACTCATTCTATGCGTAAATTGGAGTCACCATTATTACTGTATTACCTATGTTACATGCATCCCTAATTTCCTGACTTATACCATGCCCAACATTACCACTGCGTTTTGGTGGTCTGTAAGCAACTCCCACCAACGTTTGCTGAACCTTGCCGTTTCTTAGCTCCACCTAACCTGATTCTACACCTTGATCCTTAGATCCAAGATCCTCTCTTACTAATGTGCTGATCTCATCCATTATTAAGAATGCTACCCCACCTCCTTTTCCTTTTCGCATATCTCTCAAGTGCCAAATGCCCTTGGATATTCATTTCCCAATCTTGGTTACCCTGTAACCATGTCTTCATAATAACAATTAAATCATACCCATTTATCTCAATTTGTGCATTCATATCATCAACTTTCTTGTGAATGTAACATGTATTCAGATAGAGAGGCTTCATTCTGCTTTTTAAACTTTTATTCTCTATTCTGATCCGATTTGGTGCATGTCTATGCCTCACCTGTCTTCTATTTTTGCTTTCTACTTTCCTACTTCCTTTAACCAGCTTTGCTTCTCTCTAATCTGAGCTCCCTCTCAGGTTCCCACCCGCCTGCCAATCTAGTTTAAACCCTCCCCAACAGCACAAGCAAATCTCCCTGTGAGGATGTTAGTCCTCGTCCTGCTAAGATGCAGCCCACCCATCTTATATAGGTTCTACCTGCCCTAGAACCGGTCCCAAAGCCTCAGTAACCTGATGCCCTCCCTCCTACACCAATTCTGCAGCCATGTGTTCAATCTCTCATTTCTCCTATTCCTACGTTCACTAGCATGTGGGACTGGAAGTAATCCTGAGATTACTGCTTTAGATGTCCTGCTTTTCAATCTCATTCCTAGCCCCCTGAAATCTGCTTTCAGGACCTCATTCTCCTTCCTGTCTAAGTCATTGGTACTGACGTGGACCACTACTTCTGGCTGTTCACCCTACCACAGAAGAATATCCTGCAGCCACTCCATGACATCTTTGACCCTGGCACCAGAGTGGCAACATATCATCGTGGAGTCTGGTTTATGGCCACAGAAATGCCTGTCTATTCCCCTGACTAATGAATCTGCTATCACTACTGCACTTCCCCATTCTTTCTCCTCTTCTGTACATCTGAGCCACCTGTGGTGCCACAAACTTAGCTCTGACTGCACTCCTCCAAGGAACCAATGCCCTCACCAGCATCGAAAATGGAAAACTGCTTAGCAGACAGGATCTCGGGACTTCTGCACTACTTGCCTGGTTCTCTTGGACTGTCTCCATGCTCCTAGTCTGCAGTGTGACCACACCTCTGACAGTGCTATCCACATAACTCTCAGCTTCATGTTTGCGCCACAGTGACTCCACCCACAGCTCAAGCTCTGAAATTCTGAGCTCAAGTTTCTGCAGCTGGTGACACTTCCTGCACATGTCATCTAAGTCACTGGCAGCGTCCACAACTTCCCACGTACTACAGGATACCCATTCCACGTGACTGAGCTGCCCTGCCATGTTATGTCTTTATTTCGCTTACGTTAACGTCATTTAACTTTGGTTTATTTTACTTGGCCTTAACTTAATAAACATTACAACTATTGATGAACCTTATTAGCACTGTTAAATTTGACTAATTCTTAACACACTTTTTACAAGTTGCAATAAACTTTACTTAAAGCAATTCTTTCCCCTGTGCACCAAATTCTCACGTGAACCTAATTCGCTACTCACTCAGTCTCCATCTCACTCGGCGTAGTCCCCTGTCCCCTTGTGTGTCCCTTACTTCACAACTTCATTAGCTTCACAGCCAATTGCTGAGATTGTGCTGAATTAGGCTGTCTCTCCTGCTGTGGACCCACACAGGTGGAGATTGGGACACATCAATCTGCCATCAATCAAGGAGTGTAACACCCACTTGTGGAAATTAATAGTCTAGTTTAAGAAATAAATCTCTAAAATATGGCAGCTTTTAGTTTCAACTATTTTCTTGGATAACTTTCCAATGGATGATTAAATTTTCCAGACCCCTTGTGCCAGTTCAAGATGGTGCATAATGTGGAACCTTCTACCCCATCAAAGGAGGACCACATCTCTGCAAGGTCTTCTGATGATTAGCCTTTGGGATTGAAACTTTCTGACCAAACGGTGAATTGAATTTTGGAGATTACACCAATAGTTTCATGTAGAGATAGACTGCAACTTTGTACGTGTGTGCATGCAAATCCGTAAATTCTGGACACAAAATTTGATGTTCAGAATAGCAAAACAGAAAAACATCAGACATGACTTGGGAAGTGACTTCCTATTGGAGGTACAGCTGTGACCAGTATTAGCATGTGTGGTGTGTAGTTAACATGTAGCGTGTAGTTAGTATTAGCCCTGGAATTAGTGCATCATTATGTACTGTAATTTCACTCTGGAGAGTAACTAGAAAGGCGTTTGATTTTAAGGTTTCCTATTTTTCCATCTTGCCTTTTCTCCTGCATTTTTTTTAAACTCTGTTTCTTTCTCACTTTTCAGCATGACCCCTGGATCCATGCAAGTCTGAGTCCTCGGAACAGCACTGGGAGCACACTGGACAGCGATAGCTGGGAATCCTCCCGCTCCTCAGACTCCCACCTTCTGCACTGTGGCAAAAAAATAAAATGCACGGTGGACAAAGAAGTGATGAAGCGGGCGAAATCAGACAGCTTGTTGTTGGAGCGGCCGAATTTCACCAGCTCCCTGTTTGAAAGTCCAGAGAAAGCCAAGTCGGAGAAACTTAAGAAGAAAAAGGTGTCCTTGAAGAAGCTGAGTCTGGACGGAGTGAGGAAGAGGAAGAGTCCTGAAAGCGGGAAGAGAATCAACTTGGAAAATGGTAGGAAGGCTGTGTCCCAGCCACCGGCTGAGATCATCAAACCAATCGAGATCCGACAGAGCGTTGAAAAGGTGCCACAGAGTGAGACTGAGTCGGAGGAGGAGACGCTCAAAGTCTCACCCGAGGTTGAAGAGATCAGCAAAGTGAGCCCATTGCTGGAACAGTTGGAGAAGGAGGCAGTGGATGCGGAGAGAACTTTGGTGAACGAGCGGGCGAAAGAACTGCAGGAAGATCAGAAAGAAAAGCAGGAGGCGACAGAAAAGGAAGAACAGCAGGAAGCAGAAGAAAAGAAAGAAGCGGAGGAGGAGAACCTCAGCAAAGAACTGGAGGCGAGCGAGACTGATGGGAACACAGTGGGCTCGGGTAAGATCATTGCAGAAATTACAATGTAAACGTTCTGAAGCACGTGGCAGCTTCAGGATAAAATAGCAAAATCGAACACCAGCAGAACAAAGGGAGAAATCTTCAACAGGGTTTTTGTCTGTCAAGTTTAGATCTCTCAAGTATCAATGTGATCTTTTTCATATTTGTCATAAATGGTACGTGAGATAAGGGATTCCGGTTATGTGGAGAAATTGGAAAAGTTGGGATTGAACCTAAGAACATAAGAAATAGGAGCAGGAGTAGGCCATTCGGCCCCTCAAGCCTGCCCCGCCTTTCAATAAGATCATGGCTGATCTGCCCCAGGCCTCAACTCTTCTTTTGCGCCAGCTCCTCATAGCCTCAACCCCCCCCGATATTTCAAACATCTTTCTACCTCTTTAAATACTTTCAGTGATCTAACCACCACAACTCTCTGGAGTAGAGAATTTCAGACATTCACTACCCTCTGAGAGAAGAAATTCCTTTACATCTCAGTTTTAAATGAGTGTCCCCTTACTCTGTAACTATGTCCCCTAGTTTGAGATTCCCCCACTAGTGGAAACATCTTCTCAACATCTATCCTGTCAAGCCCCCTCAGAATCTTGTATGTTTCAATAAGATCACCCCTCATTCTTCTAAACTCTAATGAATAAAGGCCTAACCTGTTTAGCTGTTTTTGATAGTCAACTCCTTCATCCCAGGAATCAGCCTAGTGAATCTCTTTTGAACTGCCTCCAATGCCAGTATATCCTTTCTTAAATACAGAGACCAAAACTGTACACAGTACTCCAGGTGCAACCTCACCAACACCCTGTACAGTTGTAACAAGACTTCCCTATTTTTAAACTCCAACCCCCTAGCAATACAGGCCAAAATTCCATTTGCCTTCTTAATTACTTGCTGCACCTCCATGCTAACTTTTTGTGTTTTCATGTACAAGAACACCCAGATCCCTCTGTGCTGCACTTTTTTGGAATGTCTCTCCATTTAAATAATAGTCTGCCTTTTAATTCTTCCTACCAAAGTGCATGCCCTCACACTTTCCTACATTAAACTCCATCTGCCAAGTTTTTGTCCACTCACTTAACCTGTCTATATCCCCTTGCAGATTCCTTATGTCCTCATCACAACATGCCTTCCCACCTATTTTTGTATCATCAGCAAATTTGGATACATTAAACTCTGCCCCTTCCTCCAAGCCATTAATATAGATAGTAAATAATTGAGGCCCTTTGACTGATCCTTGTGGCACTCCACTAGTTATGTCTTTCCAACCTGAAACAGACCATTAATCCTGACTCTCCGTCTTCTGTGTGTTAACCAATCCTCAATCCATGCTAATACATTACCCCCAATACCGTGAGCTCCTAACTCGTGCAATAACCTTTTATGTGGCATCTTATCGAATGCCTTCTAGAAATCCAAATACACTACATTTATACATCCCCCTTTATCAACTCTGCTTGTTATAACTCCAAAGAACTCTCGCAAATTTGTCGAACATGATTTCTCTTTCACAAAACCATGTTGACCCTGTTTGATTGTGTTAAGCTTTTTTAAATGTCCTATTTCTTCCGTAATAATGGACTCGAGCACTTTCCCAACGACAGATGTTAGGCTGACTGGCCTGTAGTTTCCTGCTTTTTGTCTCCATCCCTTCTTGAGCAGGGGCGTCACATTAGTGGTTTTCCAATCCACTGGGATCTCCCCAGAATCCAGTGAGTTCTGGAATATTTCGACCAATGCCTTCATTATCTCTGCAGCCACTTCCTTTAAAACCCTTATATGCGGGTCATCAGGTCCTAGCCACCTGTCAACTATTTTGTTCCTCGTGATAGAGACTGTTACAAGATCTTTCCTCCCATTAGCTCCTTGCTTATCTGATATCTTTGAGATGTTTATAGTGTCCTCCACCATGAAGACCAATGCAAAATATTGGTTTAAATTATCTGCCATTTCCCTGTTCTCCGTTTATCCATTCTCCAGTCGCATCCTCCAAGGGTCCCACCCTCACTTTAGTAACTCTTTTTACATACCTGTAGAAGCTCTTGCTGTTTGTTTTTATATTTCTTGCCAATTTACTTTCGTAATCAATTTTCTCCCTCTTTATTAGCTTTTTAGTCATCCACTGCTGGTTCCTAAAAAATTCCCAATCCTCTTGCCTACCACTGGTTTTTGCCGATTTGTATGCCTTAGATTTTGATTGGTCACTCTCCTTGACCACCTTTGTTAACCATGGGTGGTTCATCGTTCTCATTGAGTCCTTCTTATCGGCCGAAATAAATTTTTGCTGAGCGTTATGAAATATCTGCTTAAGTGTCTGCCACTGCTCATCCACTGACCTTCCCTTTAGTCTCATTTCCCAGTCCGCTTTCTTCTGTAATTGCCATATTTAAGTTGAGGACACCGGCTTGAGACCTGAATTGCTGGCCCTCAAACTGAATTTGAATTTCTACCATATTGTGATCGTTAACTCCTAAATGATCCTTAACTATGATATCTCTTATTGATCCCACCTCATTACACATTACTAAATCTAAAAAAGCCTGTTCTCAGGTAGGTTCTACAACGTATTGCTCTAAGAAACAATCCTGGATGCACCCTACAAATTCGTCTTCCATGTTACCCCTGCCAGTTTGATTTGTCCAGTCAGTATGCAGGTTAAAATCACCCAAGGCAATTGTAGCGCCTTTCTTACACACCTCCATTATTTCCTGATTTATACTTTGTCCTACAGTGAGGCAACTCTTCGGGGGCCTATAGACAACTCCCACCTGTGACTTCTTCCCCTTGCTATTCTTTATTTCCATCCAAACTGATTCCACATCACGATCTATTGCACCTATATCATTACTCACCACCGCACTGATACCTTCCTTTATTAACAAAGCTACCCCACCTCTTTCTTTTTTGTCTGTTTTCCAGAATATCGAATACCCTTGAATATTGAGTTCCCAGTCTTGGTCACCCTGCAACCACGTCTCTGTAATAGCTATCAAGTCATATTCATTTATTTCTATTTCATAGTCATAAAGTTACACAGCACAGAAACAGGCCCTTCAGCCCATCGTGTCCATGCTGGTCATCAAGCCCCTATCTATTCTAATCCCATTTTCCAGCACTTGGCCCATTGCCCTGTGTGCTGCGGTGTTTCAAGAGCTCACCTAAATACTTCTTAAATGTTATGAGGGTTCCTGCCTCTACCACCCCCTCAGGCAGTGTGTTCCAGATTCCAACCACCCTCTGGGTGAAAAAATATTTCCTCAAATCCCCTCTAAACCTCCTGCTCCTTACCTTAAATCTATGCCCCCTGGTTATTGACCCCTCCACTAAAGGGAAAAGTTTCTTCCTATCTACTCTATCTACGCCCCTCATAATTTTGTATACCTCTATCAGGTCCCCCCTCATCATTCTCTGCTCCGAAGAAAACAACCCCAGCCTATCCAGTGTCTCTTCATATTTGTGCCCTCAACTCATCTATCTTGTTACAAATGCTGCGTGCATTCAGATTAAGAGCCTTAAGCTTTGACTTCTTACCATTATTGGTTGTTCTGGTTCTGATTTCTGCTGCACTCTTCTGCTTATATTTTCTGACCCTTCCTGTTACACTTTGATTATAGTTTGCCTCTTCACTACCCTGCAGCTGTGCTCTCTCATTTCTTTTCAATTTTTTTAAACTTCCCTTCAATTGAACACTCCCCCGCCCCAACTAATTAGTTTAAAGTCCTATCTACAACCCTAGTTATACAATTCGCTTAGGGCACTGGTCCCAGTATGGTTCAAATGAAGCCGGTTCCAACAGGTAGCTCTCTCCTTCCCCAGTACTAGTGCCAGTGCCCCATGAATTGGAACCCATTTCTCCCACACCAATCTTTGAGCCACGCATTTACCTCTCTAATTTTATTTACCCTACGCCATTTGCACGTGGCTCAGGTAGTAATCCGGAGATTATTACCTTTGTGGTTCTGCTTTTTAATTTAGCCCTGAGCTGCTCGTAGTCCCTCAGCAGAACCTCTTTCCTAGTCCTACCTATGTCGTTGGTACCTACGTGGATCACGACAACTGGATCCTCCCCCTCCCGCTCCAAGTTCCTCTCCAGCCCAGAAGAGATGTCCTTTACCTTGGCACCAGGTAGGCTGCACATCCTTCGGAACTCTCCGTCTTTGCTGCACAGAACAGCACCTATTCCCCTAACTATGCTGTCCCCTATTATTACTACATTTCTCTTTTCTCCCCCCACTTGAATGGCACTCTGTACCATGTTGCTGTGGTCAGTTTGCTCATCCTCCCTGCAGTCTGTGCCCTCGTCCACACTAGGACCAAGAGTCCTGTATCCAGTGGACAAGGGGCACTGGCTGAGGCTCCTCCAAAGCTAAAATCTGGATCACCATACCTGCCTCACTCACAGTCGCATCCTCCTGTCCCTGAACACAGTCCAAATTTGACGCAATTAATCTAAGGGTGTGACTGTTTCCTGACGCATTGCCCAGGCAATTCTCCCCCTCCCTGATATGTCGCAGTGTTCACATCTCGGACACCAGCTCATTTACTCTGAGCCCAAGTTCCTCGAGCAGCCAACACTTGCTGCAGATGTGGTCACCGTGCATCGCACCAGCGTTCACCAGCACCCACATACTACAGCTGCGCACATCACCTGCCCAGCCAACTCTATTCTATTTAATTAATTATCTTGGATGTTAAATATTTTATAAGTGAATTTCTTAATTGTACTCTTCAACTGTAATAACATCTCCTGATTTAAACCACTTGGCCAGTCAAAAGAGACACAGAAGAGATATCCACCAATCACTTACCTGTTTTCCTTTGACATCACACTTTGGCTCTGACAGGTAGAAACAGGTCCTCCTCATGCACTCCCCCGTAGGTGCTGCTGACTGCCTGTCCCAGGGTCCTCCTCTCGCACTCTCCTCTAGGTGCTGCTGACTGCCTGTCCCAGGGTCCTCCTCTCGCACTCTCCTCTAGGTGCTGCTGACTGCCTGTCCCAGGGACCTCCTCTCGCACTCTCCTCTAGGTGCTGCTGACTGCCTGTCCCAGGGACCTCCTCTCGCACTCTCCTCTAGGTGCTGCTGACTGCCTGTCCCAGGGACCTCCTCTCGCACTCTCCTCTAGGTGCTGCTGACTGCCTGTCCCAGGGACCTCCTCTCGCACTCTCCTCTAGGTGCTGCTGACTGCCTGTCCCAGGGACCTCCTCTCGCACTCTCCTCTATGTGCTGCTGACTGCCTGTCCCAGGGACCTCCTCTCGCACTCTCCTCTAGGTGCTGCTGACTGCCTGTCCCAGGGTCCTCCTCTCACACTCTCCTCTAGGTGCTGCTGACTGCCTGTCCCAGGGACCTCCTCTCACACTCTCCTCTATGTGCTGCTGACTGCCTGTCCCAGGGTCCTCCTCTTGCACTCTCCTCTAGGTGCTGCTAGGTGCAATTCTCTAGGGATTGTTCTCCTTAAAGCAGAGAAGATTAAGGGAAGAGTTCATAGTGTTCACAATCATAAGGGGTTTTGATGAAGCAAATAAGGAGATGCTGTTTGTACTGACAGGAAGGTCATGAACCAGAGGACACAGATAAGTGGCAAAAGAAGCGGAGGGCAGATGAAAAATCATCAAATGTTTCCATGTGTGGTGCAGAGATGCAGATATTGGGCAGGTCACCCTGTTGGATCTACAATCTGAGCTTGCTGCTGTGAGCTGCTTGTGGCAGTTGGGGTCTGTGGACCTTGGTGACCATAGTTCGGGGAGTGTAAAATCCAGTCGGGCTTCCCAGTCCCGATCATGATCTAATGTGTCCTGCCTCAAAAAAGTGCTTGTTTGTGAAGGTTGTGTGATGACTGAACAGGGCTGACCTGTGATGCCACCATAGTTAAATAACCAGCCAGCACTGGGTGTCCCAATTCGCACAGATGGAATGGACATATGGCTGTTCTAACAGAGTCCTGCAAGGCGGGGAGGTCCATTCCCTTTCTTTCACCTCTTTTCTCTCTCAAGATTCTGAACTCCTCGTTCATTTTTCTGCCCGCTGACTACGCTCTGGCACATGTCCCCAGGCCTTGTCCTGTCTCACTCTCATGTGATTGAATGTAACTCTATGTTTCATACGTGTGATTATGGATGCCATTGGCAAGGCTGGCATTTATTGCTCATCCCTGTTTGCCCTTTGAGAAGGTGGCAATGAGCTAGCTCCTTGAACTGCCGCCATCCTAGTGGCACAGGTAAACTCTCAGGTGGTTAGGCTATATTTGAGTATGTTATTCGATTATTTTTGGGGGTTGGTGGAGGGGGGAGGGTGTAAAATTACAAGCAGGTTCCTCCCTGTCTGATGATCAATGTTCACAGGTGGGAAATTTCTCAGGAGTAATCGGGAACAGATCTGGGATTTTCCTGCCCCGAGTGACTCAACCACTTGTGGATAAACTTCCCTAGATATCTGGGAAGGAAAATCACATCTTTTCCAATGGATTTGCCACCCTGTCAGCTGCTGTCAACCCTGCTATCCACAAGCAACTGAAAAGTAACAGCACCTGTCCCAGAAACAAGCTTTCTTCCAACAGCAGCTGTGCAGATTAACCCCTGGAACATTCACCTGTCAGCACTGTCTCCCAAACCCAGGACCTCCACCACTTGAAAGGACAAGGGCAGCAGTTGTATGGGGACACCATCAGCTTCAAATTTTCCTCCATCAAGACTTGGACAAGTCAGCAGTTCCATCATCGTCACTGAGACAAAATCCTGCAACACGCTACCTAACAGCTCAGAGGGGCACCTTCACCAGGCAGACTGCACACTACCTAACAGCTCAGAGGGGCACCTTCACCAGGCAGACTGCACACTACCTAACAGCACAGAGGGGCATCTTCAACAGGCAGACTGCACACTACCTAAGAGCTCAGAGGGGGCACCTTCACCAGGCAGACTGCACACTACCTAACAGCACAGAGGGGGCACCTTCACCAGGCAGACTGCACACTACCTAACAGCACAGAGGGGGCACCTTCACCAGGCAGACTGCACACTACCTAACAGCACAGAGGGGGCACCTTCACCAGGCAGACTGCACACTACCTAACAGCACAGAGGGGCCCTTCACCAGGCAGACTGTGGGGCTTCAAGGACAAGACACTTCACCATCTAGGGATGAGAAAAATATGCTGGCCTTGCCAGTGATAGCTACATCCTGAGCATGATCTTTTTAAGCCAAGAACTGTTTCTCATCATGCATCCATTACACGTGCAGCACAATGGGTCCTAGCATAGAATTATGCAGCAGACAGTGAATGGTGGGGAGGCAGAAGGCGTTTCTTTTTGTTTTCCCTCTCACACTCGCATTTGTCGCTTTTTTCCACCCCCTGCCCTCTCCCGCCCTCTCTGGCTGTTTTTCAGTCACTACAGTAAATTGGGTGGACTGGAAGAGGGATTGGCCATTTGCTACTCGCCAATTTGCTCTGGTGCCTAAACTCAATTCCAGCCCCTTACCCTCCTGAGCAGAGGCTGTGCGGCGATTCCCTTTTTCCATGGAGGTTGATTGGGAAAACCTTCTCAACACCCGAGGGTGGTTCTCTTCTGCAACCTTTTTAGATCTGACACTTTTACTTTTCATGTATTCTGTGTAATAACCTTGAGGCAATATTTTGCTGGGGTTGTGAGGTTGGCCTAATGAAAATGAAAAGTTAACCAAGGATAACTTATTCATTAACCAGATTATTTCAGGCAAAGTTTTCAAGCTGGTTTACCATTGCTAATTTTATATTTCACCCTATTCGAAGGATGTTAAGGGGCTGGGATCGGTCATAAGCAGCCAAGCAGAATGGACAATAGGAAATCACCTGCCCAACTTACCGACATCATTCCCTTAAGTGCCCATTTTTAAAAACTGGGTCTACCTAGACGATGAATATTATCAAGCTATTCATCTGCAGGGAGCCTCATAGGTTCACACTTAAACCTTCCCAGTGGCTGTGAGCTGTTGTCTGGTGGCATGTTCTCTTAGACACATGATTTGTATGGTGAGAACATGCTATACCCTCAAAAATAAGCACCTACTTATTGCTAACATTGGTCTCAATATGGGTGGTGGTGGACTCTGCCTGTGGAACAAGGATTCCTCAGTTTCAAAACTGAGATTACATACGAACGTACGAATTAGGAGCAGGTGTAGGCCACTCAGCCCCTTTAGTCTGCTCCGCCATCCAATAAGATTATGGCTGATCTGATTTTAACCTCCTATTCCTGCCTACATCCCATAACCTTTCATCCCCTTGCTTATCAGAAATCTATCTAGCTTTTGCCTTAAAGGTATTCAAAGACTCTGCCTCAACCACCTATTGAGGAAGAGAATTCCAAAGTGTCTCAACCCTCTGAGAGAAAAAAAATTCCTCATCTCTGTCCTCAGTGGGCGACCCCTTATTTTGAAACAGTGGCCCCTTGCTCTAGATTCTCCCACAACAGGAAACATCCTCTCCACATCCACCCTGTCAAGACCCCTCAGGATCTTTTACATTTCAATCAAGTCGCCTCTTACTCTTCTAAACTCCAGCGGATACAAACCTAGCCTGTCCAGCATTTCCTCATAAGATAAACTACCCACTCCAGGTATTAGTCTAATAAACCTTCTCTGAACTGCTAATGCATTTATATATTTCCTTAAATAAGGGGACCAATACTGTACACAGTACGCCAGATGGTTTTACGAGTGCCTTGTATAACTGAAGCATAACCTCACTACCCTAGTATTCAATTCTCCTCACAGTAAACGATAGCATTCTATTAGCTTTGCTAATTACTTGCTGTACCTGCATACTAACATTTTGTGATTCATGCACTAGGACACCCAGATCCCTCTGCATCTCAGAGCTGTGCAATCTCTCACCATTTAGATAATAAGCTTTCTTTTTTATTCATCCTGCCAAAATGGACAACCTCACATTTTCCTACATTATACTCCAGATTCATGGCTTTTTGTTCAGTAAGGGTATTAAGAGATATGGGACCGAGGTGGACAGGTGAAATTAGGATGCGATCTGATTGAATGGCTTCCTGTTCCAATGAGAAGTTTGAATACTTTCTTTATATGAAGCAACAGGAAGGAGATGACTAACTCAGTGTTACACTTATCTTGCAGGTCCTCCTCCTGACACAGACATGGACCCCACAGAAAACCTCAAGATTGAAGGTAAATTTCCTGATGGACCTACTGATTATGGGGATGAACATACAACCTTTGTGTATTTATCTTAACAATGTTGCCATGTTTGATGCTTCTCTGCGGTATATTCTCTCAATCCTCCTAAAGTTCAAATGCACTTTTAGTATATTCATCATGGCATCCCCTTTCTCTTTAGTTTAATTTTCCAGGGTCTCAGAACTATTGAATTCTTCACCTCTGCTTTCCCTTCAAACTGTGGCTCGAAGAACACAAGCAAAATATCCCTTAATGTTCCCTTCTCTTCACATCTACAGTCTCTGTACCTTGGTTCTACACTCTGGGCCTCGACCCTTCCCTTGGATTTCCTAACTTTCTTGTAGAACTTCCCTGCACCACAGTAGTCCAACTGTTTCCATTTCCAGCTAACCTTGTATGTCTGTGGCCATTTATTCCTCAACCCCTTGTGTTCGCTGACTTATAGTGACTTTCGGCCCATCTTTAGTTTTAAAATTCTCATCCTTGTTTTTGTGAAATGAACAGTGTCCCTATGGCCTCACCTCTTTGTGACCTCCAGCCCTACAACTGTCGGATAGCTCTGTGCTCCTCCAAATCCGCCTATTTGCACAATCTTGATTTCTGTTGCTCCACCATTGGCAGCCATGCCTTCAGCTACCTGGGCTCTAAACTCCAGAATTATTTCTAGAGGGAAGGATTTTTTTTTCTTTCATGGGATGTGGGCATCACTGGCAAGGCCAACATCTGTTGCCCACCCCTAATTGCCCTTGAACTGAGTGCCTTGCTCAGCCATTTCAGAGGACAGTCAAAGGTCAACCACATTGCTGTGGGTCTGGAGTAACATGTAGGCCAGACCGGGTAAGGACGGCAGATTTCCTTCCCTAAAGGGCATTAGTGAACCAGATGGGCTTTTGTGACAATTGATAGTTCCCTGGTCACCATTACTGATATTAGTTTTCAATTCCAGATTATTAATTGAATTTAAATTGCACCAGCTGCTGTTGTGGGATTTGAACCCATTATCCCCAGAGCATTAGCCTGGGTCTCTGGATTACAAGTCCAGAGACATTACCACTACATTACCGTCTCCCCCAAGTTAATAAATAAAAAAGTTATGTTGAACTAGGTTCGATCACACTAGGACAGGAGTACTATGTACAGTTCTGGCTGCCATGTTATGAAAAGGATATAGCGGCACTGGAAAAGGTGCAAAGAAGATTTCCAAGGGTGATGCCAGAACTTGGGAACCTTCTCGAGGACAATTGGGGGATGGGCACAAAATGCCAGCCTTGCTAGTGATGCACACATCCCAAGAAAGATTTTTAAAAAAACTACCAGAGATGCTTGGTTTGTTTTTGCATGGCCCCCCTGAATACTTTGTGATCTGAGAATTTGTACTGCAGGTCTCTTTGCTTTACCCCATTTAGATCTAATTTTCCAAGTAATATGTGATCTTCCTTTTCTTACCAAAATATAATAGCTCACACTTATTCTATATTGAAATTCATTTGCCAATCCTATACCATTCTGCAAATTCGTTAATGTCATCTTGTAATCTGTTACAGTGCCCCTGGGTATTGACTGCCCACTCCAGTATGGTGTCATTCCCAAATCTAGATGTAATTCTTGTTGGTTGTTAAGGATCTGATCTATTGACCATTTGGCTCCTTTCAGATGATGACTCCTGGGATCTGATCACGTGTTTCTGTATGAAGCCATTTGCCGGCAGGCCAATGATTGAATGCAATGAGTGCGGGACCTGGATCCATCTCTCATGCGCTAAAATCAGGAAATCGAATGTTCCTGAGGTTTTCATCTGCCAGAAGTGTAAGGACTCCAAGCAGGACATTAGGAGGTCCAATCGAGCTCGAACGGGGCCCAAGAAACGCTTCAGCGAATGACTAGTTAGAGGCCTGACAATTCTGGCAGGTTGTAGAGACAATCATGCACAATGGGAAATGGAGAAGGTGTTTTGAGAACGTTGTGGGACCAACTCTATCCTGTCTGCTCAGGCGTTGAACATCTGCCTTCTTGACAAAATTCAATGGTGCAGGATTCACCGTACGTTGAATATGTATATAATCCAAGACCTGGAACTATCAGCCTCTTCTGGATCACCCAATCTCTTCAAAATCTCCTCTTCTTTTGGTAGTAATCTCTTTAAAACCTGTGACTTAGAGACTAGACCAAGACAGTGACCTGTTCTGCACTGTCCTATTTAAAGTAGATCTGTGATTATGAAGCAGGACTTCTAAGTAAAGAGATGCCAGGAAATGCCAGGGATTATTTGTTGCTGTTAGTGTTGACTTTGTCCATTGTTAATGGAACAAGGGGTAATATGTGAATTTTGGTACTTGGCAGAGGACTGCCAGTAAATGAGGTTGGGGATGGGGATAGTTGCGGACAATGGGGATGAGGGACCGAGACACGGCTTCTTTGTCGTAGCAATGCAATTCAAACGTGTCCATTGAGCATAAACCTGGCAGAGAAACCTCTCCTAAGCTTTGGTTAGACCACCTTGTACAAGTGAACCAATCACCAAAGATGAAAATGGTCATGTGGGTAGGCTGAGGCCTTGAGTTTGAGAAGTCACTATGCAAAAGTCTAGGTGTGGGTTCCGTTAACATGTCACATTGCAAACCTTCGGATAAGGATGTGGTTCAACATGACACATTTTGTCCCTTTTTATTCCCTCCCATCCTATTAAAAAATACAATTGTAATTTAAGATTCATTTCCCATTAAGTAATGGAAATGAATCTTTGGTTGTTAGAAGTTTTTCCTGATGCCATTGGTTTGTAGGCAGCTGTTTGTAGAAGGCTTTAATCTCTTCTTTTCCCCCATCCTCCCAATCTCCCGATGACCAAATACATGGTACAGTATTGAGCCGTGCAGGCAGTTTTGATCCTCAACTTCAAGAGGTTAGGGGGGAGGGGAAATCAGCCAGAGATCCCACACCTTCCTGATTAATGTGCCTGTGTGGATGACAGGCAAAAGCTGGTGTGGACCCCTCCACAATGGGTGTAGTCTGCTCCTGCTTGTTGTGGAGTCTCTCACGTTACACGTACCCATTTGTGTGGGCCGTTTAAAGATTTAACATGGTAGCCAGGCATGAGCCTGTGCCTTGAGCAAAGATGCCAGCCACACAACCCACTAGTGGAGCTGGTGCTAATATGATGGGAATTGCACCTCAAATGCTTGGTTGGTATAATTCAGTTACATGCTGCCTTAATCAACATTTACAACCACAGAAATAAATGTACAGCAATCTCTTATTAAATCCATATCACTTCACAAACATGTAACAGGGAACAAACACTGAACATTCAGAGCCACTTGAACTGCAGTAACATCCAACCCCAGTTACAGATTCCATCTTTCCAAACTTCAGTTCTCCCTGGACAAAGCACTTTAAGCTGTATAACACTGGGGTACAGTACTGGTGGGGACAGATCTGTCACTGTATAATACTAGGGTACAGTACTGGTGGGGACAGATCTGTCACTGTATAACACTGGGGTACAGTACTGGTGGGGACAGATCTGTCACTGTATAATACTAGGGTACAGTACTGGTGGGGACAGGTCTGTCACTGTATAACACGGGTACAGTACTGGTGGGGACAGATCTGTCACTGTATAACACTGGGGTACAGTACTGGTGGGGACAGATCTGTCACTGTATAACACTAGGGTACAGTACTGGTGGGGACAGGTCTGTCACTGTATAACACTAGGATACAGTACTGGTGGGGACAGGTCTGTCACTGTATAATACTAGGGTACAGTACTGGTGGGGACAGGCCTGTCACTGTATAACACTGGGGTACAGTACTGGTGGGGACAGGTCTGTCACTGTTTAACACTAGGGTACAGTACTGGTGGGGACAGGTCTGTCACTGTATAACACTGGGGTACAGTACTGGTGGGGACAGGTCTGTCACTGTATAACACTGGGGTACAGTACTGGTGGAGACACATCTGTCACTGTATAACACTGGGGTACAGTACTGGTGGGAATAAGCCTGCTACCGAATGGGTGAATGTTTAAAACTGTTAATACAGCTCTGTTCCTCTGAAAGTACTGCCTGGCTCACACTGTTGACCTTTTTCATGGGATAAATGTTACGGGCTTTTTATTTTAGCCTAATGCCATTCCTCTAAACATATCTAGTGTTTAACACTGTGAGAGACTAACACCGACCAGCTGATAAGTCTCTTATGACTGCCCTTGGTACCGAGCTTTTACACATGAAACGTCCTAATTTTGGAAAGGTTTTCTACTGTGTCCATTGGCTTCAGCGAGCACAGGAAATCCACCCATGGAAACGGAGTGTTTTTATGCGCGCTACCGTTGGACTTAGTACTTGCAGTGTTTTGATTTGAGATGGCTTTGTTTTTGTGTATCAGGTTATCTGCGAAGCTCTGTAGTACAACATACAGAGTTGGAACTTTACCTACTTAAGACTGAATCACTTGGGAAAAAAATGGGTGGTTTTGTTGGAATGATTTTGGTTTTAGTGTTAACAATGTTTGACTGTGGGCAAGAGGCAGTGGATGTGAGTTTCAGATATTTCTGGGTGAAAATCAGGGATATGGAATTAATTTGACCTAACAGAGTTTGAAATACAATGAACAACATTTTTAATATAAAATCTTCTGTTTTTAGAAACTTTGTCCTTTAGGAGGGATGGTGAAAGTGAAGGGACTTCGCCATGTGGCTCAATTGATCAGCACTCAGCCCAGTGTGAGTCCTGGCCTGCGCTGAAATACCTCATGTCTGTTTTCGCGAGGTCAAGGGTGCAGCACTGATCTCTGGTGCCCAGCTGGGAATTTCTGGTTGCTGATTTCTCCTCGCCCTCTCCTCCAAAACCATCGAGTGACCCTTTTCCTGGACGCTACATTCATGCTAACTTTGGCCATAAAGGGAATGGGGGTGGTGGGAGGGAGTTTAAGGTATAACGAGATGGGGCAGTGGGGGTGGGAAAGTGAACAGCACAGAGCGTTTTGGATGCAGTTGCTACCCCTTTATAGAAGCCCCGAGGGTTTTTAAACTACAAAATAGTTGCACCTGGGTCTTGGTATTCAGCCCAGTGTCAAAATTTGCCATGTATGGTTCCATTTGTAAATAAACCAGAAATTGATCTGTAAATAATTCAGTTTAAAAATCAAAAGGAAGGTATTATGAGATATACAGGCATTGAGGTTACTTGGGACGTGGTTTAACTTGCACTAAACCTTTCACCATGAGAATCACCAGAGGTGGGGCCAGCCCTTAACTTGTGTCACTTTGTACAAATGTAAGATACATTGAGCACTGCATTTGTAAAGTGCAGGCTGTGTTTAAGATGTACCTGTTTATTCCTTAAGGCCAATTTTTGTGTGGAAATGATTTGTATTTTCTGTATCACCTTGATTTGTTTTAAAGCAGGCAGAGAGGGAGTGGGAGAGAAGGAAATCATTTGAAAATGTCTCTCTCCCTCTGCCTCCTCTCTGTGTAGGCCTTTCAGCTCAGAACCAAGTCTGGGCCTTAAACTGACGCCCTTCTGGTTTTTTTAGGCAACATCTTATCACTTGCATTACCACATTGGCTGATTTTCTACTCCTGGCAGATAAAATAAAATCTACGTTGAATATAACTCTCAGAAACCTGGTGTTAATATTTTGACCGTGGGAGTGATTTATGGTGGATGCCCGATACCAGCCAGAGTCCATTATCCGTCTTGATATAGTGTGTCAGCAAGCTATCCAACTACTGCATCCATCACAAGCACAGCTCTGTCTGTACAGTGGAGCTGACAATATAATATGTTTAAAGTGATGAATGAATTCTATAAGTTTGTTACAGAGAAACTTGTTCTGGTGGGAGAATCTAGAACAAAGAATGCGAGCTGGGCTGTTCAGCAGTGACAGGATGAACGAGTTCTTCATACAAAGGAGAGTGAAAATCTGGAACACTCTCCCGCAAAAGTTGGGGGCCAACTTAAATGTTCAAGACTGAGGTAACTTTATGGGCGAGTGTTTCAAGGGATATGGACCAAAGGTGGATAAACGCATACGAGATACAGATCAGCCATGATCTCAGTGAATGGCAGAACAGGTTCTAGAGGCTGAGTGACCTTCTGTTCTGATGTTCCACTCAAGATTCTGTTAACTCTTCCCCCCCCCCTCTAATCAGGAAACATCAGGTTTGGATAATCAGGAACAGTCCTTTTTGGTCCTGAGCCCATGGATACAGGAACCCAGCACAACACAACCACCCTGTTCTTAAACAGCTGACTGGAGAGTGATTGAAGTGTCAAACTTATGATTCCTTCTGCTCTTTATCGGTCAGTGCTCCATCAGTCAGCAAGGCTTGTAACATCCTCCTTTTTGTTCTGTTAGATTCAATTTTCCTGTTTTTATTTCCCTTGCTTTACCCTGCCTGGCGTCCTAAGCTAACTGTTCTCGATTTTCCAAGCCTATTTTTCCTGATTGTAGGAGGGAGAATTAACAGAATCTTGAGTGGAACATCGGAACAGGAGGTCACTCAGCCTCTAGAACCTGTTCTGCCACTCACTGAGATCATGCCTGATCTGTATCTCGCATGTGTTTATCCACCTTTGGTCCATATCCCTTGATACGCTTGCCCAACAAGTTATCTGTCCATCTCTGAACATTTAAGTTGACCCCCGTCACCCACAATCTTTTGCGAGAGAGAGTTCCCGATTTCCACTCCTCTTCGTATGGAGAATTGCTTCCTCATGTCACTGCTGAACAGCCCAGCTCTCATTCGAAGATTATGTCCCTTTGTTCTGGATTCTCCCACCAGATGAAATAGTTTCTCTGTAGTGACCTATTGAGTCTACTTATCACTTTAAACACCTTGATTCAATCACCCCTCAACATTCTAAAATCAACAAAATGCATTAGGAGCAGGAGTAGGCCATACATCCCCCAGATCCTGCTTTGCCATTCAATATGGTCATGGCTGATCATCTACCTGAAACCCACTTTCCTGCCCTATCCTTGTCTCTCGATGCCCACAGTGCCTAAAAATCTTATCAGTCTCTGTCTTGAACATACTCGATGACTGAGCGTTCACTGCTCTCTGCGGTAGAGAATTCCAAGGATTCCCAACTCTCTTTGTGAAGAAATTTCTCTTCATAATCCCAAATGGCTGACCCCTTATCCTGAGACTAAGCCCTCCTAGTTTTAGAAGCTTCAGCCAAGGGAAGCAGCCTCTCAGTTCTACCCTGTCAACCCTCTTAAGGATTTTAGACACTTCCGTGAGATCACATCTCCATCCTCCTCAAAAAAAAACTACAATCCAGATTTATCCAATTTGTCCTTTATTGTGTATCACTTTACGTCTCCATATCATTCAGGTCAATTTTATCCTTCCTGAGGTGCGGTTCCCAGGATGGAACAGTTACTCCAGATGGTTTCTGAGCAAGGCTCTACTGAAGCCTCACTTCCTCATTAGTGTACCACTGAAGATGCAAAGGCATTTGCAATGAACGGCAGAACCCAAACCTCACAGGAATGTCTGCTTCAGAGATTTTATGTGCATGTCTCACACCAATACCTGCATACCCCCTGCTGCTCCCCCATGTCTTTCTCTTTCCATTATTGGGCAAGTATGTTCTCTCCATTGCTATCTGGATAGCTAACCCTGAAACCAACATCAAGGGAGCTACCATTAATACCAAGCCCTTTACCAACAACTTGCCTTGGCCCTCTGCTGAATTTCAGTCCCTGTGGCTAGATTGTCCAGCGTGTGCCCCAAACTCCAGGGAACGGCCTGATGCAAGGCCCCTTTAAAATATCAGTCCTCTCCAATCAGATTCCATGCTTGTCGGACAGTTTCCTTGAACATGCTGTGAAGCGTCCTAGGAAGTAGGGCTGGGAGGGAGGATGTGTGGGGTGGAGGTGGAGAAATGACCACATCTGCAACTGTTCACAGGTCATCTAAAAGAATTAGCTATTTATATTGCCACTTTCACAGGTTTCAGGGCATCACCCCAGAGAGTCACAGCCAATGATTAGTTTTGAAGTGTAGTCTCTTTAAAACTACAGATTTACAGCACAGAAGGAGCCCAGCATGCCTGTGTCAGAAAGATAGGAGCTATCCAGTCCACACCCTTCCAGCTCTTGGTGCGTAGCCCTCGAGGTTACAACACCTCAAGTCCTTTCTATTTTTTTTAATGCAATGTGCATTTCTGCCTCTATTATCCTTCAAGGCAGAGAGTTCCACACCCCCACCATTCTGGGTGAAAATATTTCCCCTCTAATCCTTTTGCCAGTTACATTAAATCAATGACCCTGGTTCGTGACCTCTCTGCCGAGGGAAATGGGTCCTTCCTATCCACTCTGTCTATGCCCCTTGTAATTTTATATGCCACAAGTGACTCTCTCCTCAGTTGTCCCTGTTCCACAGAAAAAAATCCCAGCCAATCCCATCTTTCCTCAGAACTAAAATTCTCAATTTGTGGCAACCTGATTAACCACACCAGCCATTTTGATTTCAGCCATTCAGGCTTTGGTGATTAAATAGTCCCGGTTAACAGGAATTAGAAAATTGACCCTTTCAAGTGTTCCGCTCTCTCTCTCTCTCACTTTAGTTAAATCCTGCTGATTATCAGCAGAATTCTCATCAAGAAAGCACTTGCACCCCTTGACGGTGCAGCTCTGGCTCAGTGTGTAGCTTTTTCACCCCAGCCAGAAGATTGTGGATTCGTAGACCCAGTCCAGAGCTTCAAACATAAAATCCAGGCTGATGCACCCAATGCACTGCTGAGGGATTGCTGCACTGTCGGAGGTGCTGTCTTTCATGACGTTAAATCGGGGCTCCGTCTGCCCTCAAGTAGATGTAAAGGATCCCTTGACCACTCTTTCTCCTCGGTGACCTGGTCAATATTTATCCCTCAGCCAACATCACTAAAACTAATTATCTGGTCATTTAACTCATTGCTGCTTGTGGCATCTTGCGATGTGTTGCCACATCTCCAACATTACAACAGTGACTGCACCTTAAAAGCACTTCATTGGCTGTAAAGCCCTTTGGAAGGTCCTGGTGTTGCAATTGGTGCTGTATAAATGAAAGTTCCTTTTCCCAGTAAGTACAAGATGTTTGGTGCAAGTCCTGGCTGTTTACAAACAACCAATCATGTAATTACTTAGGCTCACCACATGAGGGCAGGTGTGAGACTGGTGCAGCTTCTCAGCTGAAGCAAAATGCAGGAACATTCCAAGTTGTACAGAATCCATTCCAAGTGACGATCACTCTCTTTGCGTGAGGATATTCTCGTTATCAGCCCCAGAATCTTCCATTTGCTAATTTTATTAGATACAGAGAAACTATTACATCTGCAGAAACCCTCATTCCTGTTTTCGTACCTCTAGACTTGACTATTCCGGCAGACTCCAGGCTGCCCTCCGATAGTCATCCCTGTTTTCACATCCCTTCCCGGCCTTGCCCATTCTCATCTCTGTAACCTCCTGCAGCTCCACAACCCTCCAAGATACCTGCACTCCTCAAATTCTGGCCTCCGCTGCACATTCCCAATTATAATCCCTCACCGTTGGTGGCCGTGCCTTCAGCTGCCTAGGCCTCAAACTCTGGAATTCCCTCCCTCCCTCCTCCGGGCCTCTTGTTCACCTTTCTTTTTAATTCCTTGAAGGCACGACTTAAAACCTACCTCTTTGACTAAACCTTTGGTCACCTGTCCTAATATCTCCTTATACGGCTCGATGTCAGGCTTTATTTTGTAAGGCTCCTGTGAAACGCCATGGGGTGGTTCGTCACATTAAAGGCGCTATATAAATACAAGTTGTTGGCAGGGTGTGTTCGGAACGAGGGAGTGCGACCTTAAAGTTGGAGCCAGGCTGCTCATGAATGATGTCGGGAAGCACTTCTTCACACAAAAGGTAGTGGAAATCTGGAACTCTCTGCTCCCATAAAGCTATGGATACAGGGGGCCAATTGGAGCTTTCAAGATCGAGACTGATAAGCTTTTATTGAATAAGATCATTGAGGGCTTTGGAGCAAAGGTGAGAAAATGGTGTTGAGGTACAGACCAGCCGTGATGGAGTTGAATGGAAGAACAGGCTTGAGGGGCTAAATGGCCTCTTCCAGTTCCAGTTTCTATACAATCTACGCGACAGAATGATGAGTTTTGATTTCAGCGCAGAGAATGCGAGATTGGGGATGTGAACCACAGATTAACAATACAAAACACAGGACAGGTGGATTGTGATGATAGAGAATAACTTAAATGGCATCAATTGCTCTGGCACCAAAGAGGTCATCTTTGTGAAACCAGTGTGTTCTGTCAGGCGTTTAAAAGTTTAAAGGTCATTGGGGCGAGGGGGCTTGTTTTTAAGAGAGACACATTACTGGAAGGGACTTCACTGGGAGGGGGTATGATCTTGCAGGGACAACACTGAGACTGCCTCACTGAGATGGGGCACCGTGCTGGTGCAGCTGGTGAAAGGTCTTCCTGGATTGACCAGGAGATCCCCTGTTTACTGTTGATCAACTGATTGTGGATGTTTTAAAAATTTATTATTTCACCGGATGTATGTGTTGCTGTCTAGGCCAGTATTTGTTCCTCATATCTAATTGTCCTTATATTTATATGGCTGGTCCAGTTTATAACTGTAGTCCTCAGATCAATTGTAACTTTGCACCTTCTATCTCCAACAAGAGAGAATCTAACCATCGTCCCTTGATGTTCAATGGCATCACCATCACTAAACCCCCGACTATCAACATCCTGGGGGTTACCATTGACCAGAAACCGAACTGGACTAGCCATATAAATACTGTGGCTTCAAGAGCAGGTGAGTAATTCACCTCCTGACTCCCCAAAGCTTGTTCACACTGACAAGATCCAAGGTTTTTTTTTAATTCATTCACAGGATGTGGGCTTCGCTGGCTGAGCCAGCATTTATTGCCCATTCCTAGTTTTTGAGAAGGTGGTGGTGAGCTGCCTTCTTGAACCGCTGTAGTCCATGTGGTGTAGGTACACCCACAGTGCTGTTAGGGAGGGAGTTCCAGGATTTTGACCCAGCGACAGTGAAGGAACGGCGATATATTTCCAAGTCAGGATGGTGAGTGACTTGGAGGGGAACTTGCCGGTGGTGGTGTTCCCATCTATCTGCTGCCCTTGTCCTTCTATATTGTAGTGGTCGTGGGTTTGGAAGGTGCTGTCTAAGGATGCTTGAGGAATTCCTGCAGTGCATCTTGGTACACACTGCTGCTACTGTGCGTCGATGGTGGAGGGAGTGTATGTTTGTGGATGTGGTGAAAATCAAAAGATCTGCTTTGTTCTGGATGGTGTCGAGCTTCTTGAGTGATGTGGGAGCTGCACTCATCCAGACAAATGGGGACTATTCCATCACACCCCTGACTTGTGCCTTGTAGATGGTGAACAGGGAGTCAGGAGGTGAGTTACTCGTTGCAGGATTCCCAGCCTCTGACCTGCTCTTGTAGTCACAGTATTTATATGGCTAGTCCAGTTCAGTTTCTGGTCAATGGTAACCCCCAGGATGTTGATGGCAGGGGATTCAGTGATGGTAATGCCATTGAACATCAGGGGGCGATGGTAGGATTCTCTCTTGTTGCAGATGGTCATTGCCTGACACTTGTGTGGTGCGAATGTTACTTGCCACTTGTCAGCCCAAGCCTGGATATTGTCCAGGTCTTGCTGCATTTGGACATGGACTGCTTCAGTATCTGAGGAGTTGCGAATGGTCCTGAACATTGTGCAATCATCGGTGAACATCCCCATTTGTGTACAAATTGTGTACAAGATTATGAGGGGCATGGACAGGGTGGATAGGGAGCAGCTGTTCCCATTAGTTGAAGGGTCAGTCACAAGGGGGCGTAAGTTCAAGGTGAGGGGCAGGAGGGTGGTTCTTCTTACCGTGTCCACGGACAGTCTATACATGGCCCAGCCAGAACTGGACACATTTTTGTGCCTTGTTGTTGAATTCGGCAAGATCTGCAACAGTGCAGGGTTCCTCTAGTGATAGGCATTGCAGGAGATGTTGCATAGTCTGTGGCTCAGTTCCACATTCACAAGTTGTCAGGCAAGTTGTATATCCCCATTTGCTTAGTGACACCTTTGAACGACCTACACCAGTCCTAAGTCTGTTAAGGCACTTCCAGGTTGCCCAGTTGCAATTAGCTCCTGGGGGAAGGCTTTCATCCGGTAGAATTTCCATTGCTGGGGGTTGTTCGAGACTGGCGAGCCGGTCTTTCCACAAGGTGATGCGGGCTTCAGATGGGGTTGATTGTAATGGAACAACACTGTTCATGAAGCTCTTCCTTGACTTTAAGCGGCTGGGTGTAGGTGTATGACCATGTAGAGGGTGCCTCTCATCTGATGTTTGACGGAGTCGCTCTTTCTTGCTGGCTACCATTCTCCTTATATCACGGGGAGCGATACCCAGAGGGTGGTGATGGTCTGGAATGTTCTGCCTGAGAGGGTGGTGGAGGCGGGTTGCCTCACATCCCTTAAAAGGTACCTGGATGAGCATTTGGCACGTCATAACATTCAAGGCTATGGGCCAAGTGCTGGTAAGTGGGATTAGGTAGGTAAGTCAGGTGTTTCTCACATGTCGTTGCAGACTCGATGGGCCGAAGGGCCTCTTCTGCACTGTGATTCTGGGATTTCTGGAAAAACTCAGCAGGTCTGACAGCATCTGTGGAGAGAAAGACAGAGTTAACGTTTCGAGTCCGTATGACTCTTCTTCAGAGCTCTGAAAAAGAATCATATGGACTCGAAATGTTAACTCTGTCTTTCTCTCCACAGATGCTGTCAGATCTGCTGAGTTTTTCCAGCATTTTTTGTTTCTGTTTCAGATTTCCAGCATCTGGGATATTTTACTTTGATCTCCATTTCTGACCTTATGATGGAGGGAAGGTCATTGATGAAGCAGCTGAAGATGGTAGGGCCTAGGACACTACCCTGAGGAACTCCTGCAGTGATGTCCTGGAGCTGAGATGATTGACCTCCAACAACCACAACCATCTTCCTTTGTGCTAGGTATGACTCCAACCAGTGGAGAGTTTTCCCCCTAATTCCCATTAACTCCAGTTTTGCTAGGGCTCCTTGATGCCACACTCGGTCAAATGCTGCCTTGATGTCAAGGGCAGTCACTCTCACCTCACCTCGGGAGTTCAGCTGTTTTGTCCGTGTTTGAACCAAGGCTGTGATGAGGTCAGGAGCTGAGTGACCCTGGCGGAACCCAAACTGAGCGTCAGTGAGCAGGTTATTGCTAAGCAAGTGTTGCTTGATAGCACTGTTGTTGAGCCCTTCCAGCGCTTTACTGTTGATGGAGAGTAGACTGATGTGGCGGTAATTGGCCGGGTTGGATTTGTCCTGACATACCTGGGCAATTTTCCACATAGCCGGGTAGATGCCAGTGTTGTAGCTGTACTGGAACAGCTTGGCTAGGGGCGCGGCAAGTTTTGGAGCACAAGTCTTCAGTATTATTGCTGGAATATTGTCAGGACCCATAGCCTTTGAAGTATCCAGTGCCTTCAGCCGTTTCTTGACATCACGTGGAGTGAATCGAATTGGCTGAAGACTGGCACCTGTGATGCTGGGGACCTCCGGAGGAGGCTGAGATGGATCATCCACTCGACACTTCTGGCTGAAGATTGTAGCAAATGCTTCAGCCTTATCTTTTGCACTGATGTGCTGGGCTCCTCCATCATTGAGGATGGGAATATTTGTGGAGCCTCCTCCTCCAGTGAGTTGTTTAATTGTCCACAACCATTCATGACTGGACGTGACAGGACTGCAGAGCTTGGGTCTGATCCATTGGTTGTGGGATCGCTTAGCTCTGTCAATCACTTGCTGCTTATGCTGTTTGGCGTGCAAGTGGTCCTGTGCTGTAGCTTCACCAGGTTGACACCTCATTTTTAGGTATGCCTGGTGCTGCTCCTGGATGCTCAAGTCAGGAGTGCGATGGAATACTCTCCACTTGCCTGGATGAGTGCAGCTCCAACAACACTCAAGAAGCTCGACACCATCCAGCACAAATCAGCCTGCTCGATAGGCATGCTATTCACCACCTTAAATATTCACTCCCTGCATCACCGACGCACAGTAGCAGCAGTGTGTGTACCATCTACAAGATGCAGTGCAGGAACTCACCAAGGCTCCTTCAACAGCACCTCCCAAACTCATGACCTCTACTACCTAGAAGGACAAGGACAGCCAATGAATGGGAACACCACCACCTGCAAGTTCCCCTCAAACACACTCACCCCTCCCCCCTCCCCCCCCGACTTGGAAATATATCACCGTTCCTTCACTGCTGCTGGGTCAAAATCCTGGAACTCCCTCCCTAACAGCACTGTGGGTGTACCTACACCATATGGCCTGCAGCGGTTTCAAGAAGGCAGCTCACCACCACCTTCTCAAGTGCAGTAAATGCTGGTCGGACCGGCAATGTCCATATCCAGAGAAAGAATAAAAAAAACACACATGCATTTCAGGAAGAAAATGGGCGAGGTGGAGTACACAGTTTATGCTTGTTCATTGCTCATCAAGAAACCAAACACTTTCCACTTCAATCACACACCGTCCCCATCAAACATTTTCAAAGCAGACACAGCACAGGGTTAGATACAGAGTAAAGCTCCCTCTACACTGTCCCCATCAAACACTCCCAGGGCAGGTACAGCACGGGGTTAGATACAGAGTAAAGCTCCCTCTACACTGTCACCATCAAACACTCCCAGGGCAGGTACAGCACGGGGTTAGATACAGAGTAAAGCTCCCTCTACACTGTCCCCATCAAACACTCCCAGGGCAGGTACAGCACGGGGTTAGATACAGAGTAAAGCTCCCTCTACACTGTCACCATCAAACACTCCCAGGGCAGGTACAGCACGGGGTTAGATACAGAGTAAAGCTCCCTCTACACCGTCCCCATCAAACACTCCCAGGACAGGTACAGCACGGGGTTAGATACAGAGTAAAGCTCCCTCTACACTGTCCCCATCAAACACTCCCAGGACAGGTACACCACCGGGTTAGATACAGAGTAAAACTCCCTCTACACTGTCCCCAACAAACACTCCCAGGACAGGTACAGCACGGGGTTAGATACAGAGTAAAGATCCCTCCACCAGTAGAATTTAATATTCTCCCCGTGCTGAGTTTTGTGGTGACACCTATCCCCTTCCTGCCTCTACCTCAACTGAGTCCCTGGCAGGGGGGTCCATGGATGGAATTGCTGACCCAGCTGCCAATTAATTACCCACGTTTTTAAAATCCTTTCGTGGGTGATGTGGGTGTTGTTGGCAAGGTCGGCACTTATTGCCCATCCCTAATTGCCCTTGTGAGGAGTGAAGTGTCAACCACATTGCTGTGGGTCTGGAGTCACATGTAGGCCAGACCAGGTAAGGACGGCAGATTTCCTTCCCTGAAGGACATTAGTGAACCAGATGGGTTTTTACGACAATTGATGATAGTTTCATGGCCGTCATTACTGAGACTCGCTTTCAATTCTAGATTCTAAAACAATTGAATTTAAACTCCACTGGCTGCCGTGGTTGGATTTGAACCCGTGCTCCATTAGCCTGGGCGGCCAGATTACGAGTCCAGTGAGATTCTCACTGTGCCACCGTCGCACATTTAATGCCCAGTTAAGTACCTCAGGCCGCTTCCACTAGTATTCATCCAGTGATGGGTGGGGAACTCACCAGGCAGGGTACCAAAAAGTCAAACCCTATCGTAGTTACTTGCAGGCTGGTGGGTTCGGTGGGTGGGGGGGTGGGGGATGTTGGGCAGGGGTGGTGTTCAAAGGCACTCTGTGCCCACTTGGGGAACCTGGCCTCAGGAAGAGCACACTCCCAGATCTAGAATAACCTACACTCTGCTTTACTCTAGACTGTGCTGTTCTTTTCATGATAACACTCTATGAACTTATCTTCCAGGCTGCCTCTGTCTATCTGGTTCGTCCAATCTATATGTAGATTAAAGCAACCCATGATTATTGTTGTTCTGTTCTCACAAGCCCCCATTATTTCTTCCTACATACTCCACACTATTAGGAGGTCTAAAAACTATTCCCATACTTGACCCTAGAGGGAGCTTTACCCTGTATGTAACTCCATGCTGTATCTGCCCTGGGAGTGTTTGATGGGGATAGTGTAGAGGGAGCTTTACTCTGTCTCTAACCCCTTGCTGCACCTGTCCTGGGAGTGTTTGATGGGACAGTTTAGAGGGAGCTTTGTGTACTACAACAACAGCAACACCAATAACTTGTATTTATATAGCACCAGTAATGTAATGAAACATCTCAAGAGGTTTCACAGGAGCATTATCAATCTGAGACCAAGCCACATGAGAAGATACTAGGTCAGATGATCAAAAGCTTGGTTAAAGAGGTAGGTTTAAAGATTATCTTAAAGGAGAAAAGTGAGATAGAGAGATGGAGAGGTTTGGGAATTCCAGAGCTTGGGGCTTAGGCAACTATATGTGCAGCCATCAATGGTGGAACGCTTAAAATTGGGAATGCAAAAGAGATGGGAGTTAGAGGAATGAGGATATCCTTGAGATTTCTGGGGCTGGAGGAAATTATACAGATAGAGAGGGCTGAGGGCATGGAGGGATTTGAAAACAAGGATGAGAATGTTAAAATCAAGAAGATGCTTGCTGGGAGTCAATATAGATCAGCAAACACAGGGATGATGCCAAATAGAACTTGGTGTGAGTTAAGACACAGGCAACAGACTTTTGGATGGCCTCAAGCTTGTGGGGGCTAAAATGTGAGAACCAATCTGGAATGCAATGAAATAGCCAAGTCTAGAGGAAACAAAGATAAGAATGAGTGATCCAGCAGCAGATGAGCTGAGGAGGGCAATATCGAGTGATATTTCAGAGATTGAAATAGTGATGATGAGGATATGTGATTGGGAACGCTTCTCAGGATCAAATGTGACACCAAGGTTGCAAATAGAATAGACTAATCTCAGATTAATCTGTCATTAAAGGAGAGGGATGGAGTTGAAAGCTAGCGAGTGGAGTTTGGAATGGGGACTGAAAACAGAATACACTCATTTTCTAAATGGAGGAAATTTCTTTGCATCCAGTACTGGATGCTAGATAAGCAGTCTCCTGATTGAGAGACAGTGGAGGAGTCAAGACAGGGGATCATGAGGTAAAGCTGGGTATCGTCAGCACTTTCAGATGATGTTATTGAGGGGCAGCATGTGGGTGAGAAATCTGAGGGGGACAAGGATAGATCCATGGGGGACTACCCGAGGTAACGGTGCAGGAACAGGAAGAGAAGCCAGTGCAGCTGATTCTCTGGCTATGATTAAATAGATAAGAATGGAATCAGGTGAGAGTTGTCCCACCCAGCTGGAGAGTGGAGGGGTGTTGGAGGAGGATGGTGTGGTCAACCTTGTCAAAGGCTGCAGATAGATCAAGAATGAGGAAGGAAAGTTTACCTTTGTCACAGTCACATAGGATGCCATTTGTGACTTTGACAAGAGCTGTTTCAATACCATGATAGGAGTGGAAACTTGATTGGATGGATTCAAACACTGAGTTTCAGGAAAAATGGGAATGGATTTGGAAAGTGCAAACATGTTTGAGGACTTTGGAGAGGAAAGTGAAGTTGGAAATGGGTAGTTTGCAAGGATGGTGGAGTCCAAGTTTTTTTATATTTAGAGGAGAGGAGTAACAACAGCTTTTAAAGAAGAGAAGGACAATCCTGAAGAGAGTGCGGTGTTCAGTTTAGCAGGAATAGGACTTGGGGACCAGGAGATGATGAACAAGATGAACACAGAGAGGAAATAAGGAGCTAGGAGAGAAACTAGAGAAAGATGCAAGTTCAGGACTAGGGCAGGGCTAATTACAGAATCTGAAAGGTCTGGATAGAGTGGATGTGGGGAAGATGTTTCCATTAGTAGGAGAGACTAGGACCCAAGGGCACAGCCTCAGAGTAAAGGGAAGACCTTTTAGAACAGAGATGAGGAGAAACTTCTTTAGCCAGAGAATGTTGAATCTATGGAATTCATTGCCACAGAAGGCTGTGGAGGCCAGGTCATTGAGTGTATTTAAGACCGAGATAGATAGGTTCTTGATTGGTAAGGGGATCAAAGGTTACGGGGAGAAGGCAGGAGAATGGGGTTGAGAAACTTATCAACCATGATTGAATGACAGAGCAGACTCGATGGGCCGAATGGCCTAATTTCTGCTCCTATGTCTTATGGTCTTATGGAAGAGGAGGGCCAGCTGAGAGCCATCCTGATGCCCTTGTTACCGAACCCCTCCCCTGAGACCCTCACCCTTTGACACCCTGCCATCACTCACCTGTGCCTCAGTCCATCAGTGATCCTGGGCCTCGGGCGAGTGCAGTGCTGGCTGCAGTCACTGTGTCCCTGGTGGTGCTGCCAAACAATGAAGGGCTTCTGATGGTCCTTGATCCTGGGGGATGTTCACTGCTGCCCAGTTAACTGGGTGATTGGCACTTAATTTGGAGGGTCTTCCTTAAACAAGATGATGCAGGACTCCCTCTAGCTCTCTAGCCGGTGGGCAAGACCCGGTCACCTCCATTAAATACCACCCTACATTGTCCCACCAAACCCCAGTCACAGCTTCTAAAGTGTGTCACATATTTGTTTCCCTGAAAATTTTCAAGGGGCAAAGGATTTTCATCCTACTGATCTCAGCCTGAGTTTGAACCCAGCTCTTTCCTTAAGCAGTATAACTCTCCAGAGGGAAGGAGGAAGACCACTCAACTGAGCCCACTCTAGTAGACAGCACACATGTGAGCCTGTTATATTCAGGCTAAACTGAGATTTATTTGGAGCAAAAAAAAATCATACAGAAACATAAAAGCCACAGCAAGGGAATGACAATGTTTTTTTCCAGTAAGGACTGTTCTAAAATGAGATGTAGTTCGGACACTCACTCACTCTTGTCAAAAGCCTTTGGTCAAGTTGCTGCTAGACCAACTCACATGAGCTCCCTGTTCATTCCCTCTCACAGCTATGGCAGTGCAGAACAGGAAACTGGGAGTGATACTGTTCTTCAGTTACATGCCTGAAATATTTTGATGTTCAACCAGTTTTAATTCAATTAATTCTTCCCATCAGTCAGGCAATTAAGACACCAACCACTCCCCATACCTCAGTGGATAAAGCAGTGAGCATCAGTCTCCTACTATCTGATGTCCCTTTTACTTTTGACACCTAATCTATTACAACATGTAGTTCGGACTCATTGTGCTCAATGTTAGCCATGGCTCAGGTTGAGTGCTTGGCCCTCTGAAGTAGAGCTACAGTGACTGAACTCAGAATGCTGAGCGCATAATTCCGGTCTGTACGGCCAGAGCACTACTTGCCAGTGCAGCACTGAGGGAATGCTACACTGTCAGAGATGCCATCTTATGGGTGAATCATTAATTGAGGCCCCACCTGCCCTCTCAGGTTGATGTAAAAGATATTATGGCACTAGACAAAGAGCAGGGGAGTTCCCACCAGTGTCCTGATCCAACATTTATCCCCAAACCAAACATCACCATAAACAACCTGATCAATTTTCATATTCCTGTTTGTGGGATCTTGCTGTGTATATTTGTTTTATTCATTCACAAGTTGTGGGCATTGTTGGCAGGACCAGCATTTATTGCCCATATTTAATTGCCCTTGAGAAGTTTGTGGTGAGCCGCCTTCTTGAACCGCTGTAGTCCATGTGGAACAAAAACATGCTGGAAAAACTCAGCAGGCCTGACAGCATCTGTGGAGTCTCTGAAGAAGAGTCATACGGACTTGAAACGTTAACTCTGTCTTTCTCTCCACAGATGCTGTCAGACCTGCTGAGTTTTTATAGCATTTTTTGTTTTTGTTTCAGATTTCCAGCATCCGCAGTATTTTGCCTGCAGTCCATGTGGTGTAGGTACACCCACAGTGCTGTTAGGGAGGGAGTTCCCGGATTTTGACCCAGCGACAGTGAAGGAACTGGTCAGCATTTCCTACGTTACAGCAATGACTACACTTCAAAAAGTATTTCCTTAGCTGTAAAGTGCTTTGAGACATCCTAAGGTTGTGAAATATGCTGATAATTGAATCTTAAAGATAACTGGGCAGAGTTATGACCTCCTGGCCTGATGTAAAACCAATGTTTCAGATTGAGAGTCTTACTAAGAAATGCCGGATATTCATTTCCATCTGTGCCTAGAGATAAGGACAGAACAGAAAACGAATAGAAGTGGATAAATTGAGAGAGTTTTGTAAATTTACATAAAGTAATTATTTTTGAGGTGAAACAAGTTCATTTCAGCCAACATTACTGTCTATATAAAAGAAAGAACTTGCGGAGACTCATCGAACAGCACCACACAGGCCATTCGGCCCAACAGGTCAGTGCCAGCTCTTCTGAAGAACCATTTAGTTAGTCCCATTGTCCCGCGCTTTCCCCATACACCTGCAACATTTTTTCTCCTTCAAGTATTTATCTGATTCCCTTTTTAAGGTTACCCTGGAATTATATCCGTTACTCTCTCAAGCTGAGCATTTCAAATTCTAATCACCTGTTGCATAAAGAAGTTTTACCTTGTGTCACCTCTAGTCCTTTTGCTAAAGACGTGTATGTGCAATACAGAATATTGCAAAGCACTTTGCAACTAATTAGTTACTACGTCTAGTCACGATTTTACTTTATTTTTAAAGAACGGTAGAATTCCGGGAACAAAGCAGAGCAGCTACTTCATCGACAGTAAAATCCCACAAACATCAAATGTGGCAAGTAACCATTTTATTTACAAACTGAAAATGTTGGAAAAACTCAGCAGGTCTGGCAGCATCTGTGGAGAGAGAAACAGGGTTAACGTTCTGAGTCCGTATGATTCTTCTTCAGATTTCCCAGCCTCCGCAGTATTTTGCTTTTAGCCATTTATTTGTTTCTGGATGGGATATTGTGAAGATCATGGAATCAGAAGCCTGGAGATTTTCCTCATTTGGGACATGAAATCCTTTCACGAAATCTGGGTGGAGGGCACAGGAGAGTTTCATCCCATATTCAGGAGGTGAAAGGATCATGATTAACCCAACTTTGGTTAAATAGTTCATGTTTTATCACCTAGAATTATACAGAATCTACAGCACAGAAACAGGGTCATTCAGCCCAACTGATCCGTGCCAGTGCTTATATTCCACATGAATCTCCTCCTACTCCAATTCTCTCTCTCTCCATCTGGCCACAATGTAGCTCTTTCTTCACTAAAAGCACAGTGTTAAAATACATTGTATATAGACAGTTCCTCAAATGTTATCACTTTCTTCACCACAAAAGCTCTGTAACTGTTCCCTGGTAATAAGCACAGAAAAATCCATGGTTTCACATCATAGCAATTTTCCAAAGGCCACTGTGAAATTTCTTCTCAGCGTTTTCTTGAAAAAAAAAGTCCAAATGTTTCAAGTGTAGGGACATTCAGTGCGGCTGAAAATATCCTAGCGCATATTTCACGGGCTTATTCTTCACTTGCCAAGGCCAGATTTTGTTCCTGTAATTTCGGCAAGACTGCTCTGGTGTAGAAATCTTCCAGTTTGTCCACGGCATTCTTCCAGAACTTTTCATCATACTGCACTGGGACAATAGCAATCTCATGTTCCGTGTAGACCACAAGGTCGGCCTTGTTGAGGCCCGCAACCGCCAACTGGCACTGAATCTGGGTGAAGTAAGAATGATCCCTCTTCAGCTGAAATTCACCGTCATTGCATTCCAAGCAGAACTTTCTGTCTTTACACGCCTTGTTGATAGTGTGATTCCTGTGCTTATAGGGGCATTTGACCTCGATGAGGCTGATGGTATCTCCGGTTGTCTTGTCAACCACTACTCCATCAGGACTTGCTGCCAACCAGCTCTTCATTGGGTCAATGAACAGCCCACATGGTTGAACAGATATTTGGTGCCTGGTGTTCTCAGACTTCTGCTTCTCATATTTTCTGATGGCTATGGGCTCTTTCTGGACCCCCCATTTCATCGCGGGAGTATTGACATTTGAGCCCTGGCCGATGATGGGCTTCAGGTAGGACTGAGGGACCTCAGTGCTTTTTCCGTTCACAAACTTGCAGTGGGAAATCCTGTGTGCAACCGAGGCTGTGATCCGGTTTCTGCGCTGCTCGAACCAGGCTTGGTTTTCCCTTTGACCCCGTGTCTCTTTCTCGATCTCTGCTGCCCTCTGCTTACTGATCATTGCTGGACCTAAGGACATGCTAGGTTGACTCTTTTGGTCAGCTTGGCTTTTGGTGCCTGTCGCTTTACCCAATGCCTTGGATCCAGAGTTGGCACTACCAACAACCACTGTGGATCGCATGGCACCATTATCGCTGCTCTCTGCTCCTCTGGTAGTTAACCTTGTGGATCTCTGTGCTTCAGGGTTTCTGGTCTTAGCAGTTGGGTTCGAAGGTCTTCCTGCACTTGAAGGTCTGGCCAATCTGGGACTCCCACCTTTTGCCTCTCCTTTTTGGCTTGCAGATCGTGAACCCCTCGGACTGGCTGCTTTAGTAGCAGGTAGTACAGCTCCCTCCTGAGGCACAGGTTGGTTTGGGTTAGCTCCCTGCTTTCTCCGATGATTAGATGGTCTTCCTGCCATTTGGAAAATGGTTAAAGTCTCTGCAAATAAAAAGACCAATTAAAACAGAAAGCTTTAAAATGAAATGAACTTTGTATCAGTCAAAAGAAGCAGGTGAGATAGTGCAATAAAAGACCAGGATACAGAAATGATTCACTTAAATAGCGGGTAAAAGTGCTGAGGTGTGGATGATACCACAGAGAGGGTCTGGGCGTCTTGTTTCATTAGTGTAAAGGTATAAAGGGGTCAGATATGGTGCAGGTTGTTGTTGGCGTAGTGGTTACATTGCTACACGAGTAATTCTGAAAACATGAGTTCAAATTCTATTCGGGCAGTTCGAGGATTTGAATTCAGTTGAAGAAAATTCTGCCTTCAGTAAACGTGACCATGAAGCTGTTGGATTGTGAAATCCATCTGGTTCACTGAAGTCTTTTAGGGAAGGAAATCTGCTGTCTCTACCTGGTCTGAACTATGTGTGACTCCAGTCACCAATGTGAATGATCATGAGTTTACCTAGCAAGCTGTGACTACATTGTTACCAATGGTTCAATAAGTCAGCTCCCCACCACCTACCTGGGGCAATCAGGGATGGACAATAAATGCCGGCCTTGCCAGTGATCTCACATCCTGAGAATAAATACAACATTAGGAGAGGAATTGCTTCGATTACTCAGTATTAGGGGTTGGTGTGTTGGTAAATAGAGACCATATGATGTTGAAGGAAAGGAATAAAAATAAGACTTAAGGTTAAAACAAATTATTGATCTGTACAGAAAATGGAAACTGAAAAGGGGACATTAGGAAGGTTGCTCAAAAGTTTGGACAAAAAGATGAGCTGCTAAATATTTACAGAAACAGGCCATTTAGCCCACCAGGTGCAGTCTGGTGTTCCTGCTTCATTCAAGCCTCCTCCCATTTCTCTTCACCTAAATGTCATCAAAATATTCCCCCTCGTGTGTTTATGTAGCTTCCCCTTAAATACATCTACACAATTTGCTTCAACCACTGTAGCAATCAGTTCCACATTCTCACCTATCTCTCACACGGGGGGGGATGGTGGCACAGTGGTAATCTCACTTGACTAGTAATGCAGAGGCCCAGGCTAATGCTCTGGAGAACATGGATTCAAATGGCAGCTGGTGGAATTTAAGTTCAGTTAAAAAATCTGGAATATGAAGCTAATCTCAGGAATGACCATCATCAACTGTTTTAAAATGCCCTTTAGGGAAGGAAATCTGCCATCCTTACTTATTGATTCTTAACTGTCCTCTGATATGGCCTAGCAAGGCCTAACACTCAGTTCAAGGGCAATTAGGGATGAGCAACAAATGCTGGCTTTGCCAGCAATGTCCACATCCTATGAAAATCAGAAAAAACACTCTAAATAAAGAACTTTCATCTGATTTCCCCATTGGATTTGTTAATGATGGTCTTATATTTCTGACTCTTAGTTCCCCACAAGTGGAAACAATTTTTCTCTGTCCACTCTTTCAAATCCTTTCATAATTTTATAGATTTTTGTGAGACCATCCCTGAGAGAAAAAAGACCCAATCTATTCAATCTTTCCTAATCATTGTAACCTCTCAGTTCTAGTACCAGCCTTGAAAATTTCGTTCTCCATTGCCTCTAAATCTTTTTTAGGACATGGAGCCCAAAACAAACACATACTGCAAGTGTGATATAATCAAGGTTCTATATAGGTTTACCATAACCTTTCTGTTTTTCAATTCTCACTCTCAAGAAATGAATTCAGATGCTTTGTGTTTTTTTTTAAAAAACGGTCTTATTAACCTGCGTTGGAGGTTTAATGATTTGTGCTTCAGAAGCTTCTCTTCCTCTACCCCATTTAGACACTTATTTCTCAAGGAATATATTCTTCCAAAATGCACTACCTCACTTATCGATATTGAAATTCTTTTTTTTATTCATTCACGGGATGTGGGCTTTGCTGACTAGGCCCAGCATTTATTGCCCATCCCTAGTTGCCCTTGAGAAGGTGGTGGTGAGCTGCCTTCTTGAACCGCTGCAGTCCATGTGGTGTAGGTACACCCACAGTGTTGTTAGGGAGGGAGTTCCAGGATTTTGACCCAGCGACAGTGAAGGAACGGCGATATATTTCCAAGTCAGGATGGTGAGTGACTTGGAGGGGAACTTCCAGGTGGCGGTGTTCCCATCTATCTGCTGCCCTTGTCCTTCTAGATGGTAGTGGTCGTGGGTTTGGAAAGTGCTGTCTAAGGAGCCTTGGTAAATTCCTGCAGTGCATCTTGTAGATGGTACACACTGCTGCTACTGTGCGTCGGTGGTGGAAGGAGTAAATGTTTGTGGATGGGGTGCCAATCATGCGGGCTGCTTTGCCTTAGATGGTGTCAAGTTTCTTGAGTCTCGTTGGAACTCCACTCATCCAGACAAGTGGGGAGTATTCCATCACACTCCTGACTTGGGCCTTGTAGATGGTGGACAGGCTTTGGGGAGTCAGGAGGTGGGTAACTCATCACACAATTCCAAGCCTCGGACCTGCTCTTGTAGCCACAGTATTTATATGGCTAGCCCAGTTCAGTTTCTGGTCAATGGCAACCCCCAGGATGTTGATAGTGGGGGTTTCAGCAATGGTAATGCCATTGAATGTCAAGGGGCGATGGTTAGATTCTCTCCTGATGGAGATGGTCATTGTCTGACACTTGTGTGGCACGAATGCTACTTGCCACTTGTCAGCCCAAGCCTGGATATTGTCCAGGTCTTGCTGCATTTGGACATGGACTGCTTCAGTATCTGAGGAGTCGCGAATGGTGCTGAACATTGTGCAATCATCAGCGAACATCCCCACTTCTGACCTTATGATGGAAGGAAGCTCATTGATGAAGCAGCTGAAGATGGTTGGGCTTAGGACACTACCCTGAGGAACTCCTGCAGTGATGTCCTGGAGCTGAGATGACTGACCTCCAACAACCACAACCATCTTCCTTTGTGCTAGGTATGACTCCAACCAGTGGAGAGTTTTCCCCTGAATCCCATTGACTCCAGTTTTGCTAGGGCTTCTTGATGCCACACCTGGTCAAATGGTGCCTTGATGCCAAGGGCAGTAACTCTCACCTCACCTCGGGAGCTCAGCACTTTTGTCCATGTTTGAACCAAGGCTGTAATGTGGTCAGGAGCTGAGTGGTCCTGGCGGAACCCAAACTGGGCGTCAGTGAGCAGGTTATTGCTAAGCAAGTGCTGCTTGATGGACATTGAAGTCCCCCACCCAGAGTACATGCTGCACCCTTGCCACCCTCAGTGCTACCTCCAAGTGGTGTTCAACATGGAGGAGCACTGATTCATCAGCTGAGGGAGGGCGGTACGTGGTAATCAGCAGGAGGTTTCCTTGCCCATGTTTGACCTGATGCCATGAGACATCATGGGGTCCGGAGTTGACGTTGAGCACTCCCAGGGCAACTCCCTCCCGACTGTATACCACTGTGCTGCCACCTCTGCTGGGCCTGTCCTGCCGGTGGGACAGGACATACCCAGGGATGGTGATGGTGGAGCCTGGGACATTGTCTGTAAGGTATGATTCCATGAGGATGACTATGTCAGGCTGTTGCTTGACTAGCCTGTGAGACAGCCCTCCCAATTTTGGCACTAGCCCCCAGATGTTAGTAAGGAGGACTTTGCAGGGTCGACAGGGCTGAGATTGCCATTGTCGTTTCTGGGTCGATGCCGGGTGGTCCGTCCGGTTTCATTCCTTTTTTGAGACTTTGTAGTGGTTTGATCCAACTGAGTGGCTTGCTAGGGCATTTCAGAGTCAACCACATTGCTGTGGGTCTGCAGTCACGTGTAGCCCAGACCAGGTAAAAACGGCAGATTTCCTTCCCTAAAGGACATTAGTGAACCAGATACATTTTTCCAACAATCAACAATTGTTTCATGGTCATCATTAGACTTTTAATTCCAGGTTTTTATTGAATTCAATTTCCACCATTTGCCGTGCCGGGAATTGAACCCGGGTCCCGAGAGCGTTACCCTGGGTCTCTGGATTACTCGCAGACAATTACACACCCATTCTACAAGTCTTTCTGTATTTTGTCACAGCCCTCCTCCAAATTAAGTATTCTCATTTTCCAAGTTGGTGGAGAGGTTTTAAGGAGGGACTTAAAAACATTAAAGGAGAGGGTTTAGGGAGAGAGATCCAGAGCATGTAACCCAAGAAGTAGAAGGCATGGCTGCAAATTGTGTAGTGAATTGGGGGATAGACAAGGGTCCAGAATCAGAGGAGTGGAGTGATTTTGGGGTGGCTGCAGAACTGGAGGAGGTTACAGAGATAGGTGCCTTTAACTGAAAAACATCACAAGGTATTTTAACGATTTATACATCTCCACAATCCATTGAGGGGTTTAAACAGAAGGATGAGAATTTTAATGTTAAGTCTAAAGTCAAGGGGTCACTGATTAAAAATAAGGGGTCGCTTATTTAAGACAGAGATGAGGAGAATTTTTTTCTCCCAGAGGGTTGAGAGTCTTTGGAACTCTCTTCCTCAAAAGGTGGTGGAAGCAGAGCCTGAATATTTTTAAGGCAGAGCTAGATAGATTCTTGATTAACAAAGGGGTGAAAGGTTTTTGGAGGTAGGCAGGAATGTGGGCTTGAGGTTACAATCAGATCAGACTTGACCTTATTGAATGGCAGAGCAGGCTCGAGGGGCCGAGTGGCCTACTCCTGCTCCTAACTCATATGTTCATATCAAAACAGAAATACCTGGAAAAACTCAGCAGGTCTGGCAGCATTGGCGGAGAAGAACAAAGTTGATGTTTCGAGTCCTCATGACCCTTTAACAGAACTAAGTAAAAATAGGAGAGGGGTGAAATATAAGCAGGTTTAAGGTGGGGGGGTGGGGGGAGAGAAGTGGGGGGATGGTGGTTGTAGGGACAAGCAAGCAGTGATAGGAGCAGAAAACCAAAAGATGTCACAGACAAAAGGACAAAGAGGTGTTGAAGGTGGTGATATTATCTAAAAGAATGTGCTAATTAAGAATGGATGGCAGGACACTCAAGGTACAGATAGCTCTAGTGGGGGTGGGGTGAAATAAGACTAAAAGGGCATAAAAGGTATAGATTTAAAAATAATGGAAATAAGTGGGAAAAGAAAAATCTATATAAATTATTGGAAAAAACAAAAGGGAGGGGGAAGAAACGGAAAGGGGGTGGGGATGGAGGAGGGAGTTCATGATCTAAAGTTGTTGAACTCAATATTCAGTCCGGAAGACTGTAAAGTGCCTAGTCGGAAGATGAGGTGCTGTTCCTCCAGTTTGTATTGAGCTTCACTGGAACAATGCAGCAAGCCAAGGACAGACATGTGGGCAAGAGAGCAGGGTGGAGTGTTAAAATGGCAAGCGACAGGAAGGTCTGGGTCATTCTTGCGGATAGACCGAAGGTGTTCTGCAAAGCGATCGCCCAGTCTGCATTTGGTCTCTCCAATGTAGGGGAGACCGCATTGGGAGCAGCGAATGCAGTAGACTAAGTTGGGGGAAATGCAAGTGAAATGCTGCTTCACTTGAAAGGAGTGTTTGAGCCCTTGGACAGTGAGGAGAGAGGAAGTGAAGGGGCAGGTGTTGTATATTTTGCGTATGCATGGGGAGGTGCCGTAGGTGGGGGTTGAGGAGTAGGGGGTGATGGAGGAGTGGACCAGGGTGTCACTGAGGGAACGATGCCTACGGAATGCCGCCAGGGGGGTGACCCTCTACATTGGAGAGACCAAACGCAGACTGGGCGACTGCTTTGCAGAACACCTTCAGTCTGTCCGCAAGAATGACCCAGACCTCCCTGTCGCTTGTCATTTTAACACTCCACCTTGCTCTCTTGCCCATATGTCTGTCCTTGGCTTGCTGCATTGTTCCAGTGAAGCTCAACGCAAACTGGAGGAACAGCACCTCATCTTCTGACTAGGCACTTTACAGCCTTCCGGACTGAATATTGAATTCAACAACTTTAGATCTTGAACTCCCTCCTCCATCCCCATCCCCTTTCCATTTCTTCCTCTTCCCTTTTGTTTTTTCCAATAATTTATATAGATTTTTCTTTTCCCACCTATTTCTATTATTTTTAAATCTATACCTTTTATGCCCTTTTAGTCTTATTTCACCCCACCCCTACTAGAGCTGTACCTTGAGTGTCCTGCCATCCATTCTTAATTAGCACAGTCTCTTAGATAATATCACCACCTTCAACACCTCTTTGTTCTCTTGTCTGTGACATATTTTGATTATCTGCTCCTATCACTGCTTGCTTGTCCCTACAACCACCCCCCTACCTTAAGCCAGCTTATATTTCACCCCTCTCCTATTTTTACTTAGTTCTGTTGAAGGGTCATGAAGACTCGAAACGTCAACTTTGTTCTTCTCTGCTGATGCTGCCAGACCTGCTGAGCTTTTCCAGGTATTTCTGTTTTTGTTTTGGATTTCCAGAATCCGCAGTTTTTTGTTTTTATCTCATATGTTCATATATTGCTGGACTGGGAGCCAATGTAGATTAATGAGTAGGTGAATGGAACTTGGTGTGAGTTAGGATTCAAGTAGCAGAGTTTTGGATGAGCTGAAGTTTACAGAGGGCGAAAGATGGGAGGTCGGCCAGGAAAGCCTTGCAAGAGTGGAGTCCATAGGTGATAAAGGCATGGATGAGGGTTTCAGCAGTAGACAGGCTGAGGCAGGCTCAGAGGGTGGGATGTTACAGAGGCGAAGTAGGTGGTCTTTGTAATGGAGAGAATATGGGGTCAGAAGCTCAGGGTCAAATGGAACACAAACAACCTGAGGGAATGGAGATAATGGCATCTGTCTTCGCATGTTTAAATGTAGGAAGTGACAGCTCATTAAAGACAGGGTGTTAAAGAGGTGATATGATAGCTGAGAGACAGTGGAGGAAGAGAGGGAGAGAAAGAGAACACAGAGTGAGGTTAAAGTGAGATTAAAGTGAATTACGCACAGCTTAATGAGGACCCCAGGTTTCTGACCAGGGAAAAAGTTGGGGAAACGGAATTTAGAATTTTTAAAAAGGGGAGTTGATAAAAACTGGGAAAAAAATAAATTAAACAACTATGGGGAAGTATGGGTTAGAACCGAGAGGATGTGTCTTTCAGAGAGCTGGCACAGGTGGCATGATGGGCTGAATGGTCTCATTCTGTGCTGCCATTCCAATGTGTCAACACAGGGAAACTCTTTCAAAAAACAGTATAATTTTTGCCATTGATAAGTTCTGTGACCCAGATAAGTTATAGCACTTAAACACAGTAGGGGCTAAATTTAACAGTGGTGTAAAATGGCATCTGTTACAATTGCTGTAAACTCAGTTTTCTTTGGATATTTCGGGCCTGGGTGTTTGAGAAAGAGCAGGTGGGCAGCTGGTGATTCAATGTAAATCAGAACCATGACAATTTGCATTTATATTGAACCTTCAAAGGAGTAAAACATTGCAATGTGCTTTACAGGAGCTATGATCAAACGATAAAAGCAATAAAAATAAGAATAAGATATGTAAACGAGTAAGAGGGCAGGTGCCCAGACACTTGTTCAAAGAAGGTTTTAAGAAGTGTGTTAAAAAAATAGTACAGAGTGGTAGAGAGGCAGAAAGATTTAGGGAGGGAATTCCAGAACACAGGGCCTAGACAGCTGAAGGAACAGCAGCCAAAGGTGGGGTGACTAGAATCAGGGATGGGCAGGAGGCCAGAATTGAGAGAATACAAGAGCTGTTAAGTGTGTTTTAGGACTGGAGGAGATTACAGTATTAGGAGGGGTGAGGCCAAGGAAGGATTTGAAAATAAGGAGGAGAATTTTAAATTTTAGATGTTGCTTAGCCTGGAGCCAGTGTAGATTGGTGAGCAAAGGGATTTAGAAGGAGTTAGACATTGGAAGCAGTGTTGTGGATGAGCTCAAGTTAATGGATGGTGGAAAATGGGAGGTTGACTAGCACAGCATTAAAAGAATCAAATCGGGTCAGTCACAAAGGCGTGGACAAAGGTTTCAGCAGCAGATGAGCTGAGGCAAGGGTGTAAACGGGAGATGTTGCGGAGGTGGAAATGGACAGTTTTGGTGATGGAGATCACATGGGCTTGAAACCTGAGCTCAAGATCTCCCTAAGAGCTTTACAGTCAATGAAGTATTTTTTCAAAGTGTTGTATTGTAGGAAACATGGCAGCCAATTTGCACACCAAGATCCTACAAGCAGGAATGACCAACGTATGGGAGCAAGAATAGGCCATTCAGCCCCTTGAACCTGTTCTGTCATTCAATGAAATGATATTCTAATTGCATCCACCCACCTTGGCTCCATATCTCTTAATAACCTTGTCGAGCAAAAATCTAGTGATCTAAGATTTTAAATTATTGATGGAGACCCATTATCTATTGCCTTTTGTGGCGGTACTGCCAATTTTACCACCCTTTGTGTGAAGAAGTGTTTCCCAACGTCCCTCCTGAAATGGCCGGCCTCTGATTTTAAGGTTCTTTCCTCTTGTCCTGGACTGCCCCGTCAGCAGAAAACGTTTTTCTCTACCCTACTCCATCAATTTTTTTCAAAATCCTAAAAACTCAAACAAATCACCCTTTAACATTCCACATTCCAGGAAATACAGGCTGATGTAATTTACCTAATTTAATCCTTGGAGTTTCAGTGATATTGGATGAGGAATAAGTATTGGGCAAAACACTCAAAGAGAACAAATAACTGAGCCATTCCAGACCAGGAAGAGATGGAGGTGACAACTTGGCCATTAATATAATGAAATTCAAGTATTACTGAATAAAAGGAGACTTGCTGTCAAAGCTTTTGGTCTTGCACTCACCAGGACAGGCTTAAGAATGCCAAATTTCAAAGGGAGCAACAATTTATACTGCCTGAGAAAAGGGTGCCGATTGGTTGGCAAGTTGAATCAAGTTGGCAAATTAGTACCCTTTTCTCATGTAGTATAAATTGTTGCTCCCTTTGAGATTTGGTATTTGAGTGTTGCTGAAAAAGGTTTTCCTAAGCTTTTCATCTTGCACTCATCAGGACAATCGCAAGAATGCCAATGTCAGGGGAAGCAACAACTTTGTACTGTATGGGAAGAGAGCGCTGATTGGTTGGCAGGTGGACTCTGATTGGTGTTGCCATGGAGAATGCACCAGTTAATGGTGACTGACAGTTAGCTGCCAAGCATTGTTTGAGATTTTAAACCAGAAAGCTTGACCCTGATTGGTCAAGACATTGCTTGAGGAATGAATCAGTGAATGGCTGTCACTTATTTTGTTCAGCTGAAACATGTTCTTTCTGTTTGCAAAGAGTAGGGTCCTGTGTATTAATATATGCAGCTTCCAGTACACACAAATGTGCCACATTGTGAGCCCAGCTGTTAATCTTAAATTGGTTGTCAGCGTAATGTTTAGCACACTGAAGATTGTTTAGCAAATGTTGTCCAATCGCGAAATCATATCTAATGTTGGACATTGTGTTTTGAGTTTTGCAAGTACGGGCTGGTTGGGTACGGTCTGTACCCTGCCCACTGCGAACAGCGGCGGGGACACGCTGTTTGATACAATCCACCAGTCTTTGGGATGTACGGCCTACATACCTAGCATTACACTGGCAGTGAAATTCACATACCACATGACTCACTTGTGTGATAGGCAGAACATGTTGAAACTGCAAACTTTGAAATTGTGCCCTCTATACCCCAGTCCAGTTCATCAACACACATCAGAAAGTGCAACAATCCTAATACTGATGCCTGGAGAACTGGACCTCCTTCCAGCCTGAAAAACAAACATTCAGCACAATTCTCTGCGTTCTGTCCCTCAGTCCATTATGTGTTTGAATAGGCAACTCTTTGTTTTGGACAGTTCCCCCAATCAGCCAGTGGAGGCAGTGTTGAAAAAATTTGGAACGGGGCCTGATTTCCTCCATGACGTGCATTTTATTTTAAAATTTTTTAAAAAATTCTTTAATGGGATGTGGGCATCAAGGGCAATGCCAGCATTTGTTGCCCATCCCTAATTGCCCTTGAGCTGAGTGGCTTGCTAGGCAGTTAAGTTCAGAGGGCAGTTAAGGGGCAACCACATTGCTGTGGGTCGGGAGTCACATGTAGGCCAGACCGGGCAAGGACAGCAGATTTCCTTCCCTAAAGGACATTATTGATAGTTTCATGGTCATTAGCTTTCGATTGAATTTAAATTCCACCAGCTACCGCTGATCCTGTGCCCCCAGACGATTAGCCTGGGCCTCTGGATTACTCATCCAGTGACAATACCACTACACCACCGACTCCCCCACGGCCTGTGTGTGTCTGGACTAAGCTGTGCTGCTCTGATGCTTTAAGCCTGTGTGTGGATCAGATTTGCCCGGCAGGCAGGGTCTGGCTGCTAAGTGGGCGGTTTGGGGCCCTCTGTATCTCACCCATGGTTCTTCCCATGACAGCATGAAAAATCTGCAGGCTTGGCATATTGGGAAGGGGAAAGATTCGGGATTTGGATGTGTGATCTCTCCCCCCCTCCCCACCTCCCTCCCTCCCTGGTGGAATAGCCAGCCAACATGCACTGTCTAACTTTAAATGAGGTGCCGGCAGGTTCCCCTACTATAGAGGAGCAGAGGGCACAGTGGGGCTCATTGCAGAGTTCTTTCAAAGAGCTGACACAGACCAGATGGGTCGAATGGCTTCCTCCTGTGCTGTATAATTCTATGATAAGTTGTTCTGCTGAGGCCCTGTCAAACACCCAGCAAAACACAGCAAAAAAAAATCTTACAGACCAGTGACATGGTCACTTTTCACCATACGATGGAGAGTGAAACACTCGGGGAGTTATAAATAGGCTGATAAAGTATACACCTGTCAAATGGGTCTTGTTGGGGCTTGTTACCCGTGCTTTGTTAGCTCCCAGTTAACAGGTAGAACAAGGGGAAATGACTAATTGTAATTCAGATTATGGATTGTAAAGCGGGTGAGGGGGGATCTATCAAAGCTGCTCCAGCTCCACATTTACAGTGCGGTAACCAGGCAATCCCTCGCCCTCACCCTCCCCGGATCCTCAAACCTCCGGAGCTGACAGTGGGCTGGTGACTCGCGGCTTGGGATCCGCGGACAGACCTGGGGATTGGGAGTTTGGGGTTGTAAAGTTGGGGGGCAAGTGGGGGAGCCGCGGGACAAGCCCTCATTTGAGATTCCTTTCGAAATTCAGGAATCTGTGTTGAAACATAACAGGAAGCAAGTGAAACAGAAAGGAATTCAGATCTAAAACTAAAATCTCAGCGCAACTTTTTAGAGAGTCTGCAAATCTGGAAATCTCATCTTTCGCACGATCTGAGAATGGTTTCCTTACCTGCGATCCAGGGATTGTCTCCTTGCTGCAGTCAGTTCACTGTACTCTCACTCCGGAGTGCGACGTCTCCTCTTTGCCAGTTTCGGACCGGGCACACATGCTCCACCCTAAGGCTGACGCAAGGATTGAAATTTAAAACCAGGCAGTAGGATTTAAAAGGGTAATGCAAGAGGCACCATGGACCCCACTTGACACCGTCATGCGGTGAATGCCCAGTACAGACACCCTCGGCAATTAGAGAGGGCATGTCTGAAATAGAGGCCGAAAAGTGCTGGCAGAATGGACCAGTCGACAGCAGAACACAGGAACGGCAGAAGGCCATTCAGCCCCTCGAGCCTATTCTGTCTTTCAAGCAGCTCAGGGTCAATGTGTACCTCAGCTCTATTTAAATACCTTTGCTCCAAATCCATTGATACCCTTCCCAACAAAATTCCGTCAATCTCATTCTGGTAAGTTCCAATTTAACCCTTGTGGCCCTGGTAACTTTCTGGTGACTCTGTGTTGCATTCCTCCCAAGGCGAACAGATCCCTTCAACGGTGCACTGCCCAGAACTGAATGCAGTACACCAGAGGTGGTCTAGCTGCAGCAAGGCTTCCTCCCCTTTATATTCTGGCCTGTAATTTAATTAGACAACATTCCTTAACCTTTTTGATTATTTTTTGTACCTGACAAAACATTTTAGTGACCTGTGTACAAGGATCCCTCAATCTTTTTGGACACCTACTGTTTCTAGTTTTGTACCATTTAAAAAATACTCTGATCTATTCTGTTTTGGTCCAAAATGGATGACCTCACAACCTCATGGCAATCTATCTACCACAATTTTGCCCACTCACTTAATCTGTCAATGTCTCATTTTGTACAAATGGTAGTACAGATCTTGAGTATTGCTGAAAAAAGAGACACATTGCCAAAGCTTTTCACCTTCACTCAACAGGACAGATGCAAGAATATTAAATTTCAAAAGGAACAACAATTTATACTGCATGAAGAAAGGCGTAGTGTTGCTTGGTTTGCAAGTCTACTCTGACTGGTCGGGACGTATGCATTCATATGCCGGATCTGTCCTTGGCAGGCAATAGGAAAATGTCCAGATATTGCACCTTTTTTGAATAAACAAAAGCATAGGGGACAATAGCTCCCTGGTTCATTTGCCATGGCAATGTCTTGACCAATCAGAGCTGACTTGCCAACCAAGCAGCACCACCCCTTTTCTCATGCAGTATAAATTGTTGTTCCCTTTGACATTAGGCATCTTACGTCTGTCCTAATGAGTGCAAGACGAAAAGCTTTGACAGCATGTCACTTTTTCAGAAATACTCAAGATCTCTTTGTAATTCTATGTTCCTCTCTACACTAGCAACTATCACTTCAATCTTATTGTGATCCGAAAGCTTAGATTTATGGGTCTTTATTGTGTTTTTTTTATTCATCCATGGGATATGGGCTTCTCTGGCTGGGCCAGCATTTATTGCCCATCCCTAGTTGCCGTTGAGAAGGTGGTGGTGAGCTGCCTTCTTGAACCGCTGCAGTCCATGTGGTGTAGGTACACCCACAGTGCTGTTAGGGAGGGAGTTCCAGGATTTTCACCTAGCAACAGTGAAGGAACGGCGATACATTTCCAAGTCAGGATGGTGGGTCACTTGGAGAAGAACTTCCAGGTGGTGGTGTTCCCATCTATCCGCTGCCCTTGTCCTTCTAGATTGTGGTGGTCATGGGCTTGGAAGGTGCTATAGAAGAAGCCTTTGTGAATCCCTGCAGTGCATTTTGTAGATGGTACACACTGCTGCTACTGTGTGCCAGTGGTGGAGGGAGTGAATGTTTGTGGATGTGGTGAAAATCAAGTGGGCTGCTCTGTCCTGGATGGTGTCAAACTTCTTGAGTGTTGTAGGAGCTGCATTCATCCAGGAAAGTGGAGAGTATTCCATCACACTCCTCACTTGTGCCTTGTAGATGGTGGACAGGCTTTGGGGAGTCAGGAGGTGAGTTACTCATCACATGATACCTAGCTTCTGACCTGGTCTTGTAGCCACAGTATTTATATGGTTAGTCCAGTTCAGTTTCTCGTCAATGGTAACTCCCAGGATGTTGATGGGGGGATTCAGTGATGGAAATGCCATTGAACATCAAGGGGCGATGGTTGGATTCTCTCTTGTTGGAGATGATCATTGCCTGACACTTGTGTGGCACAAATGCTACTTGCCACTTGTCAGCCCAAGCCTGGATATTGTCCAGGTCTTGCTGCATTTGGACATGGACTGCTTCAGTATCTGAGGAGTCATGAATGGTGCTGAACATTGTGCAATCATCAGCGAACATCCTCACTTCTGACTTTATGATGGAAGGAAGGTCATTGATGAAGCAGCTGAAGATGGTTGGGCCGAGGACACTACCCTGAGGAACTGCTGCGGTGATGTCCTGGAGCTGAGATGACTGACCTCCAACAACCACAACCATCTTCCTTTGTGCTTGGTATGACTCCAACCAGTGGAGAGTTTTTCCCCTGATTCCCATTGACTCCAGTTTTGCTAGGGCTCCTTGATGCAATACTGGACCTGGTATTAGGGAATGAACCCGGCCAGGTGGTCGAAGTTTCAGTAGGGGAGCATTTCGGGAAAAATGACCATAATTCAGTAAGTTTCAAGGTACTGGTGGATAAGGATAACAGGAGTCCTTGAGTTAAGGTGCTTAATTGGGGGAAGGCTAATTATAACAATATTAGGCAGGAACTGAGGAATCTAGACTGGAGGGCAAATTGTTTGGCAAATTGAGGGCAAATCAACAACTGACATGTGGGGGGCTTTCAAACGTCAGTTGATAAGAATTCAGGACCGGCATGTTCCTGCTAGGATGAAAGATAAGTATGGCAAGTTTCAGGAACCTTGGATAACGAAGGATATTGTGAGATTAGTCAAAAAGAAAAGGTAAGCACTTGTAAGGGCGAGAAGGCTGGGAACAGATGAAGCCCGTGGAGAATATAAAGAAAGTAGGAAGAAACTTAAGCAAGGAGTCAGGAGGGCTAAAAGGGGTCATGAAAAGTAATTGGCAACCAGGATTAGGGAAAGTCCCAAGGCCTTTTATACATATGTAAAAAGCAAGAGGGTAGCCAGGGAAAGGGTAGGCCCACTCAGGGACAGAGGTGGGAATCTGTGTGTGGAGCTAGAAGAAATGGGAGAGATACTAAATGAGTACTTCTCATCAGTATTCACCAAAGAGAAGGACTTAGCGGTCGATTTGTCTAGGGAAGAGTGTGTAAATAGCCTGGATCATGTTGAGATAAAAAAAGAGGAGCTGTTAGACATCTTGAAGAATATTAAGGTGGATAAGTCCCCAGGGCCAGATGGGATCTACCCCAGAGTACTGAGGGAGGCAAGGGAAGAGATTGCTGGGGCCTTGACAGAAATCTTTGTATACTCAATGGCTATGGGTAAGGTCCCAGAGGACTGGAGAATGGCCAATGTTGTTCCATTGTTTAAGAAGGGTAGCAGGGATAATCCAGAAAATTACAGGCCAATGAGCCTTACGTCAGTGGTAGGGAAATTATTGGAGAAGATTCTTCGTGACAGGATTTACTACCATTTGGGAGCAAATGGGCGTACTAGTGAGAGGCAGCATGGTTTTGTGAAGGGGAGGTCGTGTCTCACTAACTTGATCGAGTTTTTCGAGGAAGTGACAAAGATGATCGATGATGGAAGGGCAGTGGATGTTATCTACATGGATTTCAGTAAGGCCTTTGACAAGGTCCCTCATGGTAGACTGGTACAGAAGGTAAAGTCGCACGGGATCAGAGGTGAGCTGGCAAGATAGATACAGAATTGGCTTGGTCATAGAAGACAGAGGGTAGCAGTGGAAGGGTGCTTTTCTGAATGGAGAGCTGTGACTAATGGTGTTCCACAGGGATCAGTGCTGGGACCTTTGCTGTTTGTAGTATACGTAAATGATTTGGAGGAAAATGTAACTGGGCTAATTAGTAAGTTTGCAGACGACACTAAGGTTGGAGGAGTTGCAGATAGTGAAGAGGATTGTCAAAGGATACAACGGGATATAGATCGGTTGGAGACTTAGGTGGAGAAATGGCAAATGGAGTTTAATCCGGACAAATGCGAGGTAATGCATTTTGGAAGGTCTAATACAGGTAGGAATTATACAGTAAATGGCAGAACCCTTAAGTGCATCGACGGGCAGAGGGATCTGGGTGTGCAGGTCCACAGGTCACTGAAAGTGGCAACGCAGGTGGATAAGGTAATCAGGAAGGCATATGGCATGCTTGCCTTCATCAGCAGGGGTATTGAGTATAAAAGCTGGGAAGTCATGCTGCAGCTGTATAGAACCTTGGTTAGGCCACACTTGGAATATTGCATGCAATTCTGGTCACCACATTACCAGAAGGATGTGGAGGCATTGGAGAGGGTGCAGAGGAGGTTTACCAGGATGCTGCCTGGTCTGGAGGTTATTAGCTATGAGGAGAGGTTGGAGAAATTCGGATTGTTCTCACTAGGGCGACGGAGATTGAGGGACGACTTGATAGAAGATTACAAAATTATGAGTGGCATAGGCAGAGTAGATAGTCAGAAGCTTTTTCCCAGGGTGGAAGAGTCAATTACTAGGGGACATAGATTTAAGATGAGAGGAGAAAACTTTAGAGGAGATGTGCGGGGCAAGTTTTTTTACGCAGAGGGTAGTGAGTGTCTGGAATTTGCTGCCGGAGGAGGTGGTGGAAGCAGGTACGATAGTGGTGTTTAAGAGGCAGCTTGACAAATACATGAATAGGATGGGAATAGAGGGATATGGACCCCGGAAGTGCAAAATGTTTTAGTTTGACAGGCAATATGATTGGCACAGGCTTGGAGGGCTGAAGGGCCTGTTCCTGTGCTGTACTTTTCTTTGTTCTTTGTTCTTTGTCCACACTCGGTCAAATGTGGTCTTGATGCCAAGGGCAGTCACACTGACCTCACCTCGGGAGTTCAGCTCTTTTGTCCATGTTTGAACCAAGGCTGTAATGAGGTCAGGAGCTGAGTGACCCTGGCAGAATCCAAACTGGGCATCAGTGAGCAGGTTGTTGCTAAACAAGTGCCGCTTGAAAGCACTGTTGATGACCCCTTCCATCACTTTACTGATGTTGGAGAGTAGACTGATGGGGCAGTAATTGGTTGGATTGGATATGTCCTGCTTTTTGGGTACAGGACACACGTGGGCAATTTTTCACATAGTCGGGTAGATGCCAATGTTGTAACATAATAAATAGTGATTAGTTGAGACCCCAGCATGGATTCTTGTCAGCCACTGCTAGGTATTTCCTTCCAATTCAAGTACATACCAATTATCCCCTCTATCTGACTTTTATTGCCTAATCAATCTCCTAACCGGATTAATAATTTACCTTGAATTCCATGAGTGTTAATTAAAGATAAATGTCAAATTTAACCTTCTAGGCCTATCATTGATGTGCCCTTTCCAAAGCCAACATATCTTCCTGGAGATGCAGTGTCCAGAGTCGATGTTAATACTTCTTATTCTTTCTTTGGATGAGAATATTGCTGGCTAGCCACAGTATTTATATGGTTGGTCCAGTTAAGTTTCTGCTCAGTGCTAACCCCCAGGATGTTGATGCTGGGTGGGGGTGTGGTCAACAATGGTATTGCCATTGAATGTCAAGGGGAGTTGGTTAGATTCTGTCTTGTTGGAAATGGTCATTGCCTGGCACTTGTGTGGTATATATGTTACTTGCCACTTATCTCTGTCTCTCTGTAGCAATCCTTCAAAGTGAGGAGGATGTTTGCCATGGAGCCTGTGGCAAGTCTTCCATGTGGAGCCTTTTAATGTGGGGAGGTTGTTGCTCTGCAGCTGCCAAACAGTTCTGGCTGACCAGGGAACTCTCCTGCTCTTACTGCCTGTCATAGGTGTATTGAGAGGATTAGCAATCATAGTGCTTTTGCCACGATCAGCCCAAGCCTGAATGTTGTCCAAGACTTTGGGTTCAGAGTGCTTCAGTATCTGAGGAGTTATGAATGGAACTGAAAACTGTGCAATCATCAATGAGCATCCCCACTTCTGACCTATTGACAGAGGGAAGGAGCATCTTTCAGACAAGGCATTAAACCAAGAGCTTGTCTATCCCCTCAGGTGGACATAAATGGCCACTATTTCGAAGGACAGCAGGGGAGACCTCCCCAGTGTCCTGAGGCCAATATTTGTCCCTCAATCAACATCACTAAAACAGATTACCTGGCTATTATGACATTACTGTTTGCGGGAGCTTGCTGTGTGCAAATTGACTGCTGTGTTTCCTACATTGTGACGGTAACTACACTTCAGAAAGTATTTCATTGGCCGTAAAGTGCTTTGCGGTGTCCTGAGGTTGTGACAGGTGTATCAATTCTTTCTTTATTTCTTTTTGGTGCAATGCTACAATTTATGGATTGTTAAAATTTTATAGAGCTTACAGTTAAAAAAAGCAATTGGCACCCAGCTCATTGGCTGCTCAATGAATAAGGTACGTTCCCCAGAAATTCACCCCCTGGATGACAAGTCCCAAGTTGACTCTTCTGGCTGTGAAACTCACTCTCAGTTCTTGCCTTGATATTTCTCTCCCTGGGGAAGACACTGATTCTGGGGTTGACAGTGGCTTAGCAGTAATATCACTGGACCTAGTGATCCAGTAGCCCAGGCTAATGCTCTGAGAACATGGGTTAAAATCCCACCCTCGCAACTGGTCAAATTTAAATTCAATTAGTAAATCTGGAATATAAAGCTAGCCTCAGTAATGGTGACCATGAAACTATTATGGATTGTTGTGAAAACCATCTGGACTGAGGAAATCTGTCATCCTTACCTGGTCTGGCCTACATGTGACTCCAGACCCACAGTAATGCTGTGAATTGCTCTCAGTTCAAGGGCAATCAGGGATTGGCAGCAAATGCTGGCTCTGCCATGAAAGAATAAGAAAAAGCTCACCTTCCATAGACAATCACAGCCCTGTTTTTCCCACTCTTTCCAGGTTTCTTTTCCATTGACCGCAATTGGGAAGCTATTTGACTAAGGGAGGCATGCCTTCAGCTTGCATCCAATTTCCAGAAGCAGGGAGACACTTGGTAATGATTGGAACTGTGAGCCACTTGCCAGGATTTCCTTAATGCATTCACACCCTGTCTTGTCCAGCTGAGTTGAGCTGTTTTTTTTATTCTTCTGTGGGAAGTGGGCATCGGTGGCAAGGCCAGCATTTGTTGCCCATGCTAATTGCCCCCTTGAATTGATCTTGTAGGGTCACTTCAGAGGGCAGTTAAGAGTCAACTAGATCCACATGTAGGCCAGACCAGGCAGATTTCCTTCCCTAAAGGATATTAGTGAACCAGATGGGTCTTTGCAACAATCAGTGGCAGCTTCATGGTCACCATTACAGAGACTAGCTTGAAATCCCAGTTTTATTAACTGAATTCAAATTCTATCAGCTGCCATGGTGGGATTTGAGCCAGTGTCCCCAGAGCATTTACCTGGGTCTCTAAATTACTCATCCAGCAATATTACCATTACACCCCGTCCCCTGAGCCCTGGTTCAGGCACACGGTTATGAAAGGGGCTGTGTTACCCTTTAGCAATCTTTTACAATCATTGTGGAGTCACCAGCAGCTTTGTGTTACATTACAGAATGATTTATAATACAAAGGGAAGGCGAAATGGTTAGAGAGTTGTTGATTCAGATACTGGAATATTCTGGCTGTCAGATTGTGTAACTGAGAATCCACAAAGCTGATGCATATCTGGAAAATTCAGCTGTTCCTTGTTTTGTTCATGGGACTCAGTGTAACCTGGGGAACTGGGTGTGGTTAATGATTGACGACAAATCAGATGATCGCAGCAATCTATTTTGGGGACACACCATGTGGGTGGAAATTTGAAGCCTTCCTCAGGGCTTCCCTCCAACAGTGTAGCATTCCCTCAAAACTGACCCTCCGGCAGTGCAGCACTCCCTCAGTACTGACCCTCTGACAGTGCAGCACTCCCTCAGTACTGACCCTCTGACAGTGCAGCACTCCCTCAGTACTGACCCTCTGACAGTGCAGCACTCCCTCAGTACTGACCCTCTGACAGTGCAGCACTCCCTCAGTACTGACCCTCTGACAGTGCAGCACTGCCTCAGTACTGACCCTCTGACAGTGCAGCACTCCCTCAGTACTGACCCTCTGACAGTGCAGCACTCCCTCAGTACTGACCCTCTGACAGTGCAGCACTCCCTCAGTACTGACCCTCTGACAGTGCAGCACTCTTTCGGTACTGACCCTCTGACAGTGCAGCACTCTTTCGGTACTGACCCTCTGACAGTGCAGCACTCCCTCAGTACTGACCCTCTGACAGTGCAGCACTCCCTCAGTACTGACCCTCTGACAGTGCAGCACTCCATCAGTACTAACCCTCTGACAGTGCAGCATTCCCTCAGTACTGACCCTCTGACAGTGCAGCACTCCCTCAGTACTGACCCTCTGACAGTGCAGCACTCCCTCAGTACTAACCCTCTGACAGTGCAGCACTCCCTCAGTACTGACTCTCTGATAGTCAGTGCTCCCTCAGTAATGACCCTCCATCAGTGCAGTGCTCCCTCAGTACTGACCCTCGGACTATATGGAATGATAAATATCTCTGTAGTTTTTACTGAAGTCAGTTTAATTTCAGATTTGTGGAATTTTACACTGACAGGAGATTTCTTGCTTAAATTTCCCTTTCAATGTACATACTTGCTATGTTTGCTGCATCATTGTATACAATCACAGGTACAGGCATAGGCCATTCAGCCCCTCGAGCCTGTTCAGCTATTAAATTAGATCATGGCTGATTTTACCTCAACTGCGTTTACCCATCTTTTACGACATATTCCTTAACTCTTACCCCCCAAAAAACATCGATCGATTTCATTCTCTAATATTTCAATTGGAGTAGCAATGTGCTACTAACTGTTTTAAACGCCATTAAGGTTGTACTGTTATTGATTTTTCTTAGTATTAATGTATGAGTGCTGACTTCAGCATCTAAGGCCCTTATTGATTAAGAAGTCGATAGAAGATTTAATCTTGATCAAAAACCTTTCTCAAACAGCAACATGCTGTTTTTGGGGGAGTGAGTTCCAGGTCTCCACTATCCTTTGAACAAGTGTCTGACCTGACTCTAATTTTAGGATTGTCCCCACTTTATCTGGACTCTCCCCCCCAGCCCACCACCACCACAAGAGGAAAGAATTTCTCTCTATCTACTGTATCAAATATCTCTATTGTATTAAATACTCAGTCAGATTGCCCCCTTAATCTTCTAAACTCGAGGGAATACAAGCTAAAGTGCAAACTAACTCTCGGAGGTTAACCTAAGACAACAAACAGTGGGACTGATGATTGATTGAATGGACAGGGAGGCAGTAGGACCCAGGGCAGGATGTTAGTTCAGGCTGCACAGATATAGTCACATGCGTCAACTCTTCTATAACATCCGTGTGGGATGAATAATTCCTACATTAGTCACATCACCACGGCAGCATCATACATAACAAATAAACAAAGAGGCAGCTGATACTACACGCATGGTTATAAGGGCAGTGAGATTTAAAAGGCCCTTTGGCCCATTTACTTACTCTCCCTCCCTTTCCCCATCCTTCCTGCCTCCCCTTTCAGAGCAGCTCATAGTTTCTCGAGTTCGTTGTCCTGACTTTTCCCTCCCTCCTCCAGGAACCCGCTCCATCCACTCACTCTTTGGCCTTTGCACCCTGACCCTGAAAGCTTTGTTCGCTCTGGTTTCACTCCTGTTTGGTAGACAACAGACAAGATCGAGACTCAGTTGGAACCTGACTTGATGGTCAGTGAGCAGGCTATACAAGTATGGGAGGATGACATTCAGCCCCTCAAACATGTTCCACCATTGTATTAGATCATGTATCTGTACCTCAACTCCATTTACCTGGCATTGATCCATTTCCTTTGATACTATTAGTCAACAAAAATCCAGCAATCTCAGTTTTGAAGCTCCAATAGATCTCCAGCATCCACAGCCTTTTGGGGGGATAGAGTTCCAGGCTTCACTCTCTTTGCTGTGTTCTGATTTCACTCCTGAATAGCCTAACTCTAATATTAATGTTCTGCTCCCTTGTTCTAGATCCCCCAGCCAAAGGAAATAGCTTTTCAGGGTATTGATGAGTGAAAGTCACTCCATAGGCCTGTTGATAACTCCTTCCATCACTTTAGGAATAGACTAATAGGGCAGGGTTTAGTTCAAATGAATAATAAGAATAGGGTACTGTAGTGGCTATGTACTGGATGACTAATTCAGAGATTTAGGAAATTTGATAGAGGTGTTCAAAATCCTGAGGGGTCTGGACACAGTAGTAGGTAGCAAGAAAGTGCTCCCATTGACAGTAGGGTCAAGAACCAGAGGACCCCAATTTAAGGTGAATGGCCAAAGAACCAGATGCGATTTGAGGAAAGACTATTTTACACAGTGAGTATTTAGGATCTACAATGTACTGCCTGAGAATGTGATGGAGGCAGATTTAATTGTGGCTTTCCAAAGGGAATTGGATTAGCAGCTGAAGAGAAGATAATTGCAGGGTTATGGGGAAAGGTTGGAGGGAATGGGATTCCCTGAGTTTCTCTTGCAGGGAGCCAGCAGAGACCTGGTGGGCTGAATGGTCTCCTTCTGTGCCATAACAATTGCGCAATTCAATGTGAGTGAAAATCTCAACCATGGAGTGTGTGACCCAAACATGCCCACATTCCAAAGATGAATGAGATAAACAATTGTTCTGATTTCTGTGGATTTGGCTATATTTTGTGCAACTTTTAAAAAACTCTTTCATAGGACATGGCAAGACCAGCATATTCTGCCCATCCCTAATTGCCCCAAGAAGGTGGTGGTGAGCCACCTTCTTTGGTACAGCTTGGCTTGCTAGGCCATTTAAGGTCAAGCACATTGCTGTGTGGTCACATGTAGACTAGACCAGCTGAGGATGGCAGATTTCCATCCCGAAACGGCATTAGTCCAGGCAGGCATTTCCTGACAGTATCTGTTTATGGCACTATTGCTAGGATGAGTTTTCAAATCCACATTAATTAATTTGGAATTATAAATTTCACCTGTTCCTTAGTGGGATTTGAACCCATCAGCCCACAGCATTAGCCTGGGTCTGTCTAGATTCCTAATCCAGTAACATTACCACTACACATCTCCCCAGCCAGATGGCTTGTACATAAATGTGCTGGTTGTTTGATGGAGATAGTGTCTGGGACACAAGTCAGGGAAGCTATTGTCCATTACAATTTATGAAGAGAAATGGAGAGTAGAGGTTGAAATTATATCTGTTTAGCTGGGAAGGAGTTCAAGAAGAAATCTTGACAAAATTAATCTGTGTAAATCACCCCTGAGTTGTAAATTGAGAATGTTTATTTATTCCTGTCCTCTCTATGCTTTTACTTCTAAAACCAAGTGGTGCTGTTGGACCATTTGCTGGTTTTGCTTTCTATCTGGAGAGGTGAGGGGCAGTGGTATCTGTTAAGAACTTGCCACAGGTTTATTGGCTAATGGTCCTTTCATACAAACATATAAACATAGGAATAAGGAGCAGGAGTAGGCTATTCGACCGCTCGAGCCTGCTCCACCATTCAGTAAGGTCATGGCTGATCTGACTGTGGCATCAACTCCACTTTCCTGCCTACTCCCTCTACCCTTTGACTCCCTTACCTTAAAAATATTCAATGGCCCTGCCTCCACCGGTCTCCCGGGAACAGAGCAGTGCAGACTCACAACCTTCCGAGGGAAAACATTTATCCTCATCTCTGTCTTAAATGGGAGACCCCTTATTTTTAAACTGTGTCCACTAGTTTTCGTCTCTCCCATAAGAGGAAACATCAAAGAACAAAGAACAAAGAAAAGTACAGCACAGAAACAGGCCCTTCGGCCCTCCAAGCCTGCGCCGATCATATTGCCCGTCAACTAAAACATTTTGCACTTCCGGGGTCCGTATCCCTCTATTCCCATCCTATCCCATCCTTTGTCAAGCTGCCTCTTAAACACCACTATCGTACCTGCTTCCACCACTTCCTCTGGCAGCGAATTCCAGACACTCACTATCCTCTGCGTAAAAAAACTTGCCCTGCACATCTCCTCTATAGTTTTCTCCTCTCACCTTAAATCTATGTCCCCTAGTAATTGACTCTTCCACCCTGGGAAAAAGCTTCTGACTATCTACTCTGTCCATGCCACTCAGAATTTTGTAAACTTCTACCAAGTCGCCCCTCAATCTCCGTTGCTCTAGTGAAAACAATCCAAGTTTCTCCAACCTCTCCTCATAGCTAATAACCTCCAGACCAGGCAGCATCCTGGTAAACCTCCTCTGCACCCTCTCCAACGCCTCCATCCTTTCAGCACCCACCCTATCAAGTTCCCTCAGGATCTTACCTGTTTTATTAAGGTTGCTACTCATTCTTCTAGACTCCAGTGAATATAGGCCCAACCTCTCCAACCTTTCCTCATAGGATAAGCCCCCCCCATCCCAGGAATCAATCGAGTGACCCTCCCCTGAACTGCTTTGATTGCAATTATGTCCTTTCTTAAATAAGGAGACCAAAACTGTACACAGTACTCTAGATGTGGTCTCACCAATACCCTTTACAACCGCAGCAAAAAATCCTTACTTATATATTCCATTCCCCTTGCAATAAACAACAACATCCCATTTGCCTTCCTGATCACTTGCAGGACCTGCATCCTATTTCTCTGTGATTCATGTACCAGGACACCTAGTTCCCTCTGTGTCACAGAGATCGACAATCTCTCTCCATTTAGATAATATGCTGCTTTTTTATTATTCCTGCCAAAGTGGACAAGTTTACATTTTCCCACATTATACTCCATCTGCCAAATTTTTGCCCACTCACTTAACCCGTCTATATCCCTTTGCAGACTCCTTATGTCCTCTTCACAATTTACTTTCCCACCTATCTACAACTATAAACCAATGCACCTACTATCTCAGCAGCTACTTCTTTTAAGACCCCAGGATAAAGTCCAATCAGGACTTGGGGACTTGTCAGCTTTTAGTTCTAATAATTTTTCAGTACCGTTTCCCTGGTGATTGTAATTGTTTTTAGTTCCTTGCTTCCTTTCACATCCTGATTCACAGTTATTTCTGGCATGCTATTTGTATTCTCTACAGTGAAGACAGACAAAATATCTGATCAATTCATCTGCCATTTTCTTATTTTCCATTATTAATTCCCCAGACCCATTCTGTAGGGGACCAACATTCACTTCACTTACTCTTTTCCTTTTTAAATACTTGTAAAAACTCTATCTGTTTTTATATTTCTAGCTAGCTTTGTCTCATACCTTAATTTCTCCCTCCTTATTTTTTTTAGCCATACTTTGCTGTTTTTTATATTCTGTTCAATCTTCTGACCTTTCATCTTTGTGGAATTGTATACTTACTTTTTCAATTTGATGCTATTTTTAACTTCTTTAGTAATCCACAGATGGCGTGTTCATCCCTTGGAATCTTTTGTTCTCACTGGAATGTATATTTTCTGAGTAATCTGAAATGCCTCCTTTTGTCTCTGCATCACTACCCACTTATCCCTTAACATAATTTCCCAGTTCACTTTAGCCAGCTCTGTCCTCACACCCTCATAATTGCCTTTATTTAAGCTCAAAACACTAGTCTTAGGCACACTCTTCTTGGAAATATTGTGAACCATGAGGATAGTGTACATGGACAGATCAGTGGAATAGGTGGACAAGTGGCAGACTGAATTTAATGCAGAGAAGTGTGAAGCGATTTATGTCGGTAAGAGAACATTGAGAGACAATATAAAATGAAGGGTACGACTCTAAAGGGGGTGCATGAGCAGAGGAACCTGGGTGTATATGTGCATAGACTATTGAAGCTGGCAGAACAGGTTCATAGAGCAGTTAATAAAGCATACAGAATCCTGGGCTTCACTAATAGGGGCATTGAGTCCAAAAGCAAGGGATTTTTGTTACACCCGTATAAAACACCCATTCAGCCTAAACTGGAGTATTGTGTCCAGCTCTGGCCCCACACTTTTGGAAGGATCTGAAGGCATTAGAGAGGTGCAGAAATGATTCATGAGAACGGTTCCATTGATGAAGAACTTCAGTTATGTCGATAGATTAGAGAAGTTGGGTGTAATGACTGCAGCTTAAAGGAATATAATGACTATAGCTTTAAGATTTATTGTACTGTGTAATGTCACGTGACAGTGTGAATGAATCAGCCCTAAGCAAGGGGAACCTTAGCGGTGGAGTTTGTGTCTAGTTGTGGATCTTGATGGAAGCATGTAACTGCTGCTGAAGCCCTGTAAATAAAATTTCTTATGAGAAACCAGTTTGGAAAATCAAGTCTATAACAACTGGTGATGAGGATAAATTGGTTCTGGTGCTGTCTCTGGCCCAGTGAATGTGAGTATCTATTTTTAAACAGAAGAAAGGGAAAATATACTCACTAGGTATGCCACTTCTTGGCAGGATCGACCCCTTCGATTCATCCACAGAGGATTGGAGTCAATATATAGAACGCCTCAGTTTCTTTTTCTAAGCAAACGAAATAATGGTGGAGGAATAAAGGAAAGCAATTGTCCTAAGTGTCTGTGGGAGTAAAACTTCTCAGTTAATCCATGGTTTGGTGGCCCCGTCCGCTCTTGATTCAAAGACATTCAGCGAATTGGTAGACCTCGTAAAGGGTAATTTTCAACCCAAACCCTTGGTAATCATGCAGGGGTTCAAATTTAATTTGAGAGTAAGAGTGCCGGGGTTGGGGGGGAAACCATAGCAACATACATGGTGAAGTTCAAACAGCCGACTGAACATTGTGACCTCGGGGAGACCCTAAATGATATGTTAAGGGATCGTTTGGTCTGCGGTGTGCACGATGATGCCATTCAACAACGGTTATTAGCTGAAGTAAATATCGATTTTAAAAGAGCATTGGAAATAGCGCTTGTGATGTAAAGCGCCGAGCGGGATTCGCAGACCTTACAGGGTGTACAAAATGGTGCTGTTTTCCAGTTAGGGGCGGGAACAGACCAGGAACAGGTGTGAAAACCAGGGAACCAGCCACGATGTGGGAGACGGTCTCTATACCCAAAAAATTAAACAAATATACAGGGGACAGCTCAGCAGCAAATTTGAAAATGAATTGTTACCAATGTGGAAGTAACCATGTCTCTGAAACTTGCCCAATTAAATAGGTGGAGTGCCATTATTGTCATAAAAGAGGGAACAATCTGAAGCATTGTAAAGCAAGCCTGAGGCAGACTCCCAGGCAGCAAACAAAACTGATGGAAGTACATAATGTGGAAGAATCAGAAACCACTAATTCCATTGTTTATTCTCTATTTAATGTAAAAGTTGGGGAAACAGAGCCAATCACTGTTACTCTGCAGGTCAGTGGAAAATCTTTGATTATAGAAATGGATATTGGTGCATTAACCACTGTAGCGGGGGAGCACACATTCGAATATTTAAACAAGGGCACTCAACAATTGAATATGGAGCCGCGTTCAGCTTCTCAATTGAAAACGTCCACTGGTGAAGCCATACAAGTAAAAGGTGTTACCACTGTACTTGTTTAATACAAGCGTCAGGCAGCACAGCTCCCTGTGATTGTAGTGAAAGGTGAAGGACCAAACCTTCTGGGTTGTGATTGGTTAAAAGAAATTAAACTAAATTGGTCTGAAATTTTCCAGTTGCGAGCTGGAGGGCTGTCAGAGCTGCTAAAGAAACATGACCAAGGTCTTTCGAGATGAACTGGGGAAAATCAAGGGCCTGCAGGATAAGATCTATGTTGACTCTGAAGCAACTCCTTGTTTTTTTTTAAAGCCATGCTTGTGCCTTATGCTCTGAAAGAGAAGGCAGACACTGAATTAAACTGTTTAGAGAAGCTGGGTATTATTCAGCCAGTTCAATTTTCGGAATGGGCAGTCCCTGTCTTGAAACCGGATCAGACCATTCGTACCTGTGGGGATTACAAGTTAACAGTAAATGAGGCTGCCAAGTTGGACAAGTACTCTATCCCCAGGATCGGGGATCTGTATGCCAAATTAGCAGGAGGGAGAACTTGCACTAAATTAGATATGAGTCACGCATATCAGCAGCTGGAACTGGATGATACATCCCGGGGATGTGTAACCATAATCACTCACAAAGGTTTGAATCAATACACGTGCCTTTTGATGTTCCTTCAGCCTGCACGATTTTCCAGTCGATGATGGAGAACTTGTGCAAGGAGTACCTCAAGTCGTGGTCTACTTGGGCAATGTCTTAATAACTGGGTCAACAGAAGCAGAACACTTGGCTAACTTGAAAGAAGTCTTAAAAAAGATTCTTGGAAGCAGGGGTGCGCTTGAAAAAGGAAGAGTGTACCTTTCAGGCAAGTGAAGCCGTTTACTTAGGCCACTGGGCAGATGCCCAAGAGTTACACCCGGTAGAAGAAACAGTCAAAGCTATTAAGGAGGCACCCTCGCCTACAAATGTCTCAGAGCTCAAGTCTTTCTTGGGTGTGGTAAATTACTATGGTCGATTCCTACCCAACTTATCAATGGACCGAGCCCCTCTACACTCATGATTAAAGAAAAACCAATGTTGGTCTTGGAAGTCACTTCAAGAAGAAGCCTTCATGAAAGTTAAACAGCTTTTGCACTTAATAGTACGCTACAACCCGACAAAAGAATTGGTGCTAACTTGCGGTGCATCCCCCTATCGCGTGGGAGCAGGACTATCTCACAAGATGGATGATATTTCAGAAGAGCTGACAGGCTATGGATCCAGAACCCTCTCTACAGCCGAGAGGGTCATTCACAAATCAAGAAAGAAGGATTATCGATTATTTTTGGAGTTAAAAAATTCTATCAGTATGTACATGGCCAAAGCTTTACTTTAGTATCTGATCACAAACTGCTCTTGGGTCTGTTTAGCGAAGATAAAGTTATCCCTCCCATAGCTTCCGCAAGAGTTCAAAGATGGGCTTTGATTTTATCAGCATCTGAATATACTTTTATGCATAGACCAGGGATGCATATAGCCAATGCAGATGCCCTAAGTCACCTTCCATGCAGGAGAGCTCCATGCTCCAAATCCCCAGGAGATCGTATTAGCGATGAATTTCCTGGATTCTTCACCAGTCTGTGCAAGGCAAATAAGAAACTGGACGAGCCCTGATCCAAAACAAAAACAAAAATAAAAATATCTGGAAAAACTCAGCAGGTCTGAGAACATCTGCGGAGAGGAACACAGTCAATGTTTCGAGTCCGTATGACTCTTCAACAGGACTAAGGAAAAATAGAAAACAGGTGAAATATAAGCTGGTTTAAGGGGGAAGTGGGTGGGACAAGTAGAGCTGGATAGAGGGCCAGTGATAGGTGGAGATTGCCAAAAGATGTCATAGACAAAAGGACAAAGAGGTGTTGACGGTGGTGATATTAGCTAAGAAATGTGCTAATGGGGACATTAAGGGTAGAAAGCAGGACGAGCAAGGTACAGATAGCCCCAGTGGGGGTGGGGTGGGGGTAAGGGACCGAAATAGGCTAAAAGGTAGAGATAAAACAATGGATGGAAATACATTTAAAAATAATGGAAATAGGAGGGAAAAGAAAAATCTATACAAATCATTGGTAAAAAGGGGGATCGGAAAGGGGGTGGGGATGGGGATGGAGGAGAGAGTTCATGATCTAAAATTGTTGAACTCAATATTCAGTCTGGAAGACTGTAAAATGCCTAGTCAGAAGATGAGGTGCTGTTCCTCCAGTTTGCGTTGAGCTTCACTGGAACATTGCAGCAGGCCAAGGATGGACATGTGGGCATGAGAGCAGGGTGGAGTGTTAAAATGGCAAGCGACAGGGAGGTCTGGGTAATGATTGTGGACAAACCGAAGGTGTTCTGCAAAGCGGTCACCCAGTCTGCGTTTGGTCTCTCCAATGTAGAGGAAACCGCACTGGGAGCAGCGAATGCAGTAGATTAAATTGCGGGAAGTGCAAGTGAAATGCTGCTTCACCTGAAAGGAGTGTTTGGGCCCTTGGACGGTGAGGAGAGGGGAAGTAAAGGGGCAGGTGTTGCACCTTCTGCGGTTGCATGGGAAGGTGCCATGGGAGGGGGTTGAGGTGTAGGGGGTGATGGAGGAGTGGACCAGGGTGTCCCGGAGGGAACGATCCCTGTGGAATGCCGCCAGGGGGGGTGAAGGGAAGATTTGTTTGGTGGTGGCATCATGCTGGCGTTGGCGGAAATGGCGGAGGATGATCCTTTGAATGCGGAGGCTGGTGGGGTGATAAGTGAAGACAAGGGGGACCCTATCATGGTTCTGGAAGGGAGAGGAAGGTGTGAGGGCAGATGCGTGGGAGATGGGCCGGACACGGTTGAGGATCCTGTCAACCACCGTGGATGGAAAACCTAGGTTAAGGAAGAAGGAGGACATGTCAGAGGAACTGTTTTTGAAAGCGGCATCATCAGAACAGATGCGACGGAGGCGAAGGAACTGAGAGAATGGGATGGAAGACTGATCCGGTCTTGTCTAGAGTATGAGACCAAGTACTGAAAGGATGGTCCCAGGAACCAGTCCCCGAAAAATTGAAGCCATTCTTCACCCGAAGGGATGAATTGAGTTGTCAGGATGGTGACCTATTATGGGGTGTATGAGTTGTCATTCCTTCACAAGGAAGGGAACTGCTCCTAACTGAGTTGCATAGCACGCACCCTGGAATTTCCAAAAGGAAAATGCTTGCAAGGAGCTATATCTGGTGGCCAGGTATAGACAATGATGTAGAAAACATATTTGAACACTGTCTCCAGTGCCAGCAACTACAGAAGTTGCCTGTTACAGCCCCACTGCACCCGTGGGAATGTCCTGGTCGACCCTGGGTGAGACTGCACATAGATAATGTAGGTCCATCTCTAGGCACCATGTTTCTACTAATAATTGATGCACATTCCAAATGGTTAGATGCGTAAGACGTTAGATCACCAAGACACAGCTATAGAAAGGCCATGCCAAAGATTTTCTATACATGGATTGTCTCAGATAATGGTACTGCATTTATTAACGTGGAATTTCAAAGATTCGTGAGCCTAAATGGTATCAAACACGGAAAGACAGCTTCACATCATCCATTATCTAATGGATTGGCCGAGAGAGCAGAACAAACTTTTAAAGTTGGGATAAAATTATCAGGAGGATCGTTGGAGCTGAAACTTTCACATTTCCTGTTTCACTATAGAACCCCAGGTTCAACATCTTCAGAATTACTTATGAAGCATCGCCTTTGTATGAGGTAAAACTCGGTGCTTCCCAATTTGGAGCGGAAAGTAGGGAACAGTCAAGGGAGACAAAAAGTGACTCATGATTTGCATATTGAGAGTGGAATCTAATGTTGGTACGAAATGTATGAATCTAGTATCTGTACGAAACTTCGGTGCTGGATCGAGTTGGTTACCTGGTGTAATAGTTACTGTGACTGGACCATTGTCATACCACATAGAATTGGAGGGCCAGCTTACGCAAAAACATATGGATCATTTGAGAAGAAGGGAGATACCCCAACAAAATGATGTTCCACCTGTAACCATTGTAGAACCTGTGGTCCCCATTGTAATTGATGAACCAAAGATAGACATACCAGATATCTCTGTTGGGGATAACACTGAACTGCCTGTGCCTAAGGAGCTACAATGTGCCACCCTAATCAGGATACCACCTGAGAGGCTGAACTTATAATTTCATAACTCGTGTATATATTTGTAGTGCCATGAATGTAGTTGTTCTTGTCAATACAAATTATAACAAAACAATTGAAGGGGGAGGAATGTAGTAACTGTAGCTTTAAGGAAAGTAGTAACTGTAGCTTTAAGGAATGTAGTGACTGTAGCTTTAAGGAATGTAGTAACTGTAGCTTTAAGGAATGTAGTGACTGTAGCTTTAAGGAATGTAGCGACTGTGGCTTTAAGGAAAGTAGCGACTGTAGCTTTAAGGAATGTAGTGACTGTAGCTTTAAGATTTATTGTACTATGTAGTATCATGTGACAGTGTGAACCAATCAGCCCTAACCACGGGGAACCTTAGGGGTGGGAGTTTGTGTCTAGTTGTGGATCTTGATGGGAGCATGTAACTGCTGCCGAAGCCCTGTAAATAAAGTTCACTGTTTCTTATGAGAAACCTGTCTGGAAAATCAAGTCTATAACACTGAGACTGTTCTCCTTGGAGAAGAGAAGGTTGAGAGGAGATTTGATGGAGGTATTCAAAATCATGAGGGGTCTGGGTAGTGTAGATACGGATAAACTGTTCCTATTGGTGGAAGGATCAATAGCCAGAGGGCACAGATTTAATGTAATTGTCAAAAGAAGCAATGGCGACATGAGCAAAAAACTTTTTCACACAACAGGTGGTTGGGATCTGGAACACCCTGCCTGAGAGGGTGGTGGAGGCAGCATCAATTAAAGCATTTAAGAGGGAATTGGATCGTTATTTGAAAAGGAAAAAAAAAATACAGAGCTACAGGGAAAAGGCAGAGAGTGGCACTAGGTGAATAGTTCCTTCAAAGGGCTAGCACAGACACAATGGGTCGAATGGCCTCCTTCTGTGTTGGAACCATCCTATGATTCCATGTTGATGTTTACCTTCCATATGTCTTAATCATATTTTTCCCTTCCCATTCCGTCATTTCTTTGACCCCTTTTCCTTCATTGTCCCCTCTCCAATATTGTTGCCACAGTTTCTGCCTCAACCACTCTCCCAGGAGAGTGAACCCTGCAGTTTCACAACCCTATGTGGAGAAGTTTCTCCTGCTCTCTGTTCTAAATCTTTTACATTTAATCTTGTGTCTATGGCCCATCCTTCTAGACACCTGAGGAATGTTTACTTCCCCACGTTAGTAAAAAAACTAAGGACTTGCATTTATGATCTCAGAATGACCCAAAGCGCTTTACAGCCAAGGACTTGCTTTGAAAGTGTTGTTACTGCTGTAATGTTGGGAAGCTTTGTGTGATTAGAGAACTGAGAGTTGGGTTTCAACCAAAATCAGATATTTTTGGCTTCCGAACAGGGTGTGGTGCAAATTTATCTCCTTCCTTGTCCCTCCAGATGAAATGAATCCTGAAGTTTAACATCTCTTGATCACACAAATATGGTCATTACTTTTCAGTATCAGCCTCCACTGCCACCTGCTGTCAGACGATGGTAGAAGGTCAGGATCAGACTCAGCTTTCACCTCAGACCTTGTCACTATCACCCGTTCAGGCCCTGCTGCTCCTCTTTGTTTTTTGGAGAATGTTTGACTCAACCATTGTCATTCTAATTGGGTTTGAAAAGCCTTGACTGCATTAATTTCCAGGGTAGATTTTCACCTTGCTGACTGGGTGCAGATTTCCAGATCACTGCTGTTATAGAACTCGCTCGATTTCCATTGGGTCTGACTATTGTTAAAACTAAACTTGGCAGTTTGTCTAACAAGCATCAGGTTGAAATACACCCCTCATGTCACTCTTTGCAATTTAAAAGCTGTAATATGATTGTTTAAACCTGTAAGCTGGATCCCCTGGTGTCAGAACCCGCTGTGTGTTTGACTTTTATCTGTGCTACCCCCGCCCACTTTGTTCTTAACATAGGAATTACCAGACAATAAAAGAGACCAAGGTCCATATGATTCACTTTCTACCATCCTGGCAACATGACGCAACAATATTGGAGTTATTGACCAGTCACAGTGATCAATCTCTATCAATGAGTCTACAACAGAGCCAGACACCGGGTGAGGAAAACTCCCAGTCGCACAGAGGTTAGAGAAACAGAGATCCAAGATCGCCTATTCCTCCACAACACTCGCCACATATCACGTTCCCAAATTTTGGCCGGCCCTCTTAAAGGTATTTCTCCAGCTGGGTTGGGATGGTGAATTCACAAAGTTTGTTCATTGAGTAATGAACAAGGGGTGAGATGAGGCAACAGTTTTGATGCCTGGAGGGACAGTGGAAGCAGGTTCAATAAAACTTTCAGAAGGGAATTGGATAAATACCTGAGAAGGAAAAATTTGTAGGATTGTGGGGAAAGAGTAGGGGGGGTGGGATGAATTGGATGGCTCTTTCAAGGGGCCAGCACAAGTATGATGGACCAAATGGCCTACTTCTGTGCTGTATGATTCTATATTGCTATGAGAAGTCTCCAGTTGAACAATTGGATGATTGGGATAAAACTGGTTTTCACTAGGAGTGCAAGACAGAGTGACAGCAAATTGGCAGCTCCCAACGTGAGGCAGGTGTGGTGTAATGCTGGCTGATGATTCACTATGAGTTCATTATTGATAAGGACCAATTCCATACCCAGCCTGTATTTTTTCTTTCTGATGTTGACACTCTAACTTTGCTCTCCCCGAGATTTTGGCTGCTGTAACTCAAAGTATTTGAATGTAATAAACTCCTCCTCAAATCATGTGAATAAACATCTATTAAGTGAAACTAGTGTTTTGGTTTGCAGTGCTTAGTTTGGGGTTTCCAATTTCATGGCACTCAAAGAGTATATGGACCATCTGATTATGTTTAAACTCTGACCCTTTTGGAGTTTTGCTTAGGTAAATGAGAGGAAACTGCTTGCACTGGCAGGAGGGTCAGTAATCAGGTGACACAGATTTAAGGTAATTGGCAAAAGAACCAGAGGGAAGATTAAAAGAAATGTTTTTACACAGCAAGCTTTATATTCTGGAATGCACAGCCTGAAAGAGCTGTGGAAGCAGATTCAACAATAACATTCAAAATGGAATTGGATAAATACTTAACATGGGAACGTTTTAGTGGCTGCAGGGAAAGTTTAGGGAATGCAACTAATTGGATAAGTCTTTCAAAGAGCTGGGAGAAGCATGATGGGCTGAATGGCCTCCCTCTAATTGTGTAAAGAACATATCTTTTTATTTCTGTTGGACTGTGGATTAGGATTACAATGGCTGCAGTTTGAAGGACATGTCTACTGGAACAGACTGAGGGATATATACAATATTTCTGTCCTGGAACAAAGTGTGCCATGAAAGACAGAATGATGCTGAGGAAGAGTCTGGTCTGATGGGGAATTGCCTGGCAACAACATTCTGATTGGCTCCTGACCAGATGACCAGGGTTTGTGTGAGAGCAGTGCAGCAGAATAGCTCCTAGCCTGAAAGGAAAAATATCTAAAACCCCTCTCTCCTGTGTGTGTCAGATTCCAGTAATTCGACAATAATACCTAGCTGCCTTTTTCTCCTTGTATCTCTATAACCTGCTTATTTTCTGAAAACTCCTGTCAAGGGGCAAAGGGGAAAATCACTGTTAGAGACATTGAAAGACAAGTGCTCAACCAGTGAGCTAAATACTGAAAGTGCTGGAAAGACCACCTCGTGTCATCAACAAAGAACTGAAAGGGATTTGGAAGACATCGATCAAAATCAACCCATCGAATCCTTTACTCTGGAATTTGTGTTATTGAACTGTTTTATCCCACCCTTAAAATCCATGTTTCTGTGTGTCTTATGTGTCTCGTAGGTGTGTATAGGGATTTAAGAAGGGGTAGAGTTTAGGTTATAGAGACAGAAATTAGCAGTTCATATCTCTTTCTTTTTCCACTGGTTAAAGACAATTTGTTCAATAAACTTATTAAGTTTAAAAACCTGGTGCTTGTGTTCTGTTAACATAAATTAAACAATTTGATGGGTTGATCAAACTTTTTGTCGAGTCTCGGGGAGAGTGGAGCTCGATATCACAGCGCACTATCCCCAGCGAGGCATGACAAAGTTTGGGCCCTCATCTGGGATATTTTGGAACAAAAGACAACAACGATTTGGATGTAGATTTAGTGAGTAATAAAAGCTAAAAGGTGCACTGTCAAAAGTAAGATGGCACTGCAAACTGCTAAAGCTTTCCTACAAGTAGAAGAGATGTCCCTGATGATTTTATAAGAGATCCCAAAAGCCAGGTTAATCGAATTGGCAAATAAATTAAGAGTAGAATTGGCTGCCAAAGCTAGGAAAGCAGAGATAATCGAAGAGATGGCACAGCATTTGAAATTGGAAGGAATACCCGAGAGACCGAGTGCTCCAAGGTGCGGTTCAGTGGAACAGGCTCAAATCGAGTTGCAAATAAAAAAATTGGAACTGGAGGCAGACGAAAAAGAAAAGGAAAGAGAAAGGGCATTCCAAAGGGAGTTAGAAATGGCGCGGTTGGAAATGGCGAGGTTAGAAATGGCGAGGTTAGAAATGGAGAAACATAAACTTGAACAGGAAAGAACATAAAGAGAAAAGAAAGAGAAAGACAGAGAATTCCAGCTTAGAATTCTGACAGTTTAAAAAAGAGACGCCAGAAGGTGAGGCAGGGTTTGTTTCCTGATCTGAACCCAGTGGAGAGATGTTTAAATTTGTGCAAGCTCTTCCAAAATTTGAGGAAAGGGATGTTGAAGCATTCTTTATTTCATTTGAGAAGATAGCTAAACAGATGAACTTGCCAAAGGAAAACTGGACATTGCCCATGCAGTTGACAGATAGAGCACAGGAAATTTATGCTTCACTGTCAGAGGAGGTTTCCAGGGATTATGACATGGTGAAAAAGGCCATTTTGAGTGCATCTGAGTTGGTCCCTGAAGCACACAGACAAAAGTTTCAAAATCTAAGGAAACAGTCTGGGCAAACTTGCATTGAATTTGAAAGGATTAAGCAAAATAGTTTTGACAGGTGGATACGAGCATTAGGAGTTGAAACTACCTATGAAGTTCTCAGAGAGACCATTCTCTTGGAAGAATTTAAAAACTCCCTACCTTCTGTAATAAGAACCCATGTTGAAGACCAAAGGGTTGCAACTGCTAGACAGGCAGCAGTAATGGCCGACGATTATGAGCTGATCCATAAAACTTTTTTTCATCACCCCTATAAATTTGAAAAGGATAGAAGGTGGGAGAGTGAAAGGAAGGCAAGTAGCCAAGGTAAAGAATGGATATCTGGGAATACCTTGAGATCTCCTCTCCAGATCATGAAGGAAGGTACTGAGGGTGGAGGTGAAACTTGAAGGCCTAAGTGTTTCCATTGTAATAAAGTGGGACATATTCGTTCAGAATGCTGGAAGTTGTGAGGGAAGCCAATGGGACTTATTGGAGTTTGTAAGTTCGAAAAGGGAACTCAAAAAGAAAATGCCACAGATCAAATTGTAGCTTTAACTACAAATAAGAGACTGGAGGTAAACACTGCTGTGAATGCAGGTGAAGTGAATAAAGTAGGTGAGAGATATAATGGGTTTTCGTCTAAGGGAAAAATAATCCCTTTCTCATCAAATGATGCATCTAAACCCATAACTATATTAAGGGACACAAGAGCTCCTCAAACTCTTTTGCTGGAGAAGGACCTAGTTTTCCCTCCCGGGAGCTCAATGGAAGCTAAACCAATGGTAGATGGGATAAGTGGAGAGTATATCCTGGTTCCATTGTACAAAGTGCAATTGGAGTGTGATTTATTGTCTGGGTCGGTGGTTGTCGGAGTGGTGAAGAAATTAGAAATTAGCAGTTCATATTTCTTTCTTTTTCCACTGGTTAAATTAAAGTTGCAAAAACAGATGGGAACAATGGTATTTGTATTAAAAGGGAGAAACATATAGTTTAATCAATAGTTTAACCACTGGTTAAAGACAATTTGTTCAATAAACAGTTATTTACTTATTAAGTTTACAAACCTGGTGCTCCTATTCTGTTAACCTAAATTAAACAGTTAGGTGGGTTGATCAAACATTTTCCCATTTGTTGAGGCTCGAGGAGCAGTGGGGCTCGATATTACAGCGCACTATCCCCAGTCAGTCATGACAATTGTAAGATTTTATAATTTAATGATCCAAAATATTTTACCTTGAATTTTGCATGTAATTTTCCAGCTATCAAAATGAATTAAAGTTTGTGAGCAGAACACCTAACCTATTTCTACTTTTACAAGACCTCTGGCTTTGTCTAACTGATTCATTTGATACAGTTTGTCAATGTCTAGTCATTTCATTATTGTATAAACCTCCATTAAATTGCGCCTAAGTCTTTGTTTCTCGCAGATGCATCTCTCAGTCTATTTTCATATTTAAGGTGTTTTAAGTTAGAAATCAATTATAGGTCCATACCTCTGAGCCCTCTCTAAAGCCTCAATATCACCCATCATGAGAGGAGACCAAAGCTGGACACAGCAGTGTAACTAAGGCCTGATCAGGGTCTTCTACAAGGGAAATTTATGTCCTAGCCAGGCACGTGGGGAATTGACTCCTAACCTTCAGGTTGTTGGTTTTAATGTATCATAACTAGTTTGTCACAGCGGATGGTAAATGCTGAGCTGCTCAAATCCAGAGGGAAACTTGAAACAGCTGCCACAACTGTTTTGCAATTTGTATTTTATTTCGAGATGCATGCCTTGAATTCAGTAGTAATATGTCCACCAAAACTTGGAGGCTTTTACGAAACTAAACTAAACATTTATTAATAAAAGAAAATATTTCAAACGCATACATAGGTCTACAAATTACTGCTATAATAACTCCCAAATCCCCTAATTAATCTGACTCCCAGTTACATCTCCGTTAAGGCAACAGTAAAAACAAATAGATTTAAACAGACTCAGGCAAAGCAACACAACATCCTGGACAGTGATATTCAAGGTGAGTTTTCTCAGCTTCAGTTCCTGTAGACAGCAACATGATACACAGAGACTGGAGGCTTTTCACACTAGTGTTAGATCTTAGAATTCCTTCTCCCTTACACATAACCTCATCTCCTTTAAAAATGTTTCTCCCTTTTAATGCAAATCCCATTGTTCCCATATATTTTTGCAACTTTACTTTTCTCATAATATAAATCTTTTCATAGCATTAATTTTATCAGTAACCTTTGGGAAAAACAAACACACTGTTTGGCTTAGCTTCTTCTGGCTAAGTGTAACATCTTACCATCTCTTTGAAATTCAAACTACTCTGGTTTATCTAAAAATGCAAATTTTCCTTACATCCTAAAACTTCAGCTATGTTTACATATTTAGCATTTCAAACCTAGCTTCCCTTTTAATGACTCAAAGCCTCCAGACCAGCTTCCTCCAATTCAATTAAATCCCACACACCCACACACACTATCAAAACCGCATTATTAACCTACCTTTACAATAACTCACAATAATATTATGAAAATTATTATATTTTCATGAGACTCCTGGTAGGAAAGGCTGTACACTCTGGGTCCCTTATCCCTAGAAAAGTGAAGGCTGAGAGATGACCTTATAGAGATCCTCAGAATTATGGAAGGGATTGATAGGGGTCGACATAAATAAGACATTTCTATTTGTGGAGGAGGCCAAAACAAAGGTGCCGTCAATATGCTCTGGTCACATGGGTTCAAATCCACATTAGCTGGTGGAATTTGAATTCAATTAATAAATCTGGAATATAAAGCTAGTCTCAGTAATGGTGTCCATGACAACTATCATCGATTGTTGTAAAAGCCCATCTGGTTCACTAATGTCCTTCAGGGAAGGAAATCTGCCATCCTTAACCGGTCTGGCCAACATGTGACTCCAGACCCACAGCAATCTGGTTGACTCTTAGCTGCCCTCTGAAAAGACTTAGCAAGCTACTCAGCTCAAGGGAAATGGGGATGGGCAAGAGATGTTGGCCTTGCCAGTGGTGCCTAAATCCCATGAAGCAATTAAAAAAAAGACTGACATTTTTTGCTTTCTCTTCAAGAACTTACTTTAGTTTCTTCCTCTGAAATATTTCTGTTCACTCCCATGTGCAGTTCTCCATTTTCCCCACAAGATGGTGCTGATTGACCACGTCCCACCTCAGCCTGTCCCACTCAACATGAACAAGGGGGTTTCCAGTCACTTTTACCTGCACAGTGATGAAAGGAGAGTCTGGGGGTGGGAGGCGGTTGACAACCTTCATGTTATTTCATCTGAAAGACAAAACTTCTGACAGTGCAGCAGCTCAGCACTTCAGTACTGCACTGGAATTTCAGCCTTCATTAAGGGCAACATTCTGACTCAGAAGTAAGTGTGTTCACTCAGCCATGGCTCTTACACTCTGAGGGTGAATTGGATCACAGGATTTCAACAGATGGGAGTGTGCAGGTCGCAGGTGTATCAACGAGTCCTGTACTCTGAGCTATTGGCACCATCACTGAAAGAGGGACGGCAGATAAGCCTTTTGATGTCCTTCCAAAGCAGAGAGAGCCACCGGTCAGTGATAACTGAACTATCCCCACCTTAATATACTGCAATATAATGTGAGGTTATCTACTTTGGTAGGAGGAACAGATGCCCAGAGTATTTCTTAAATGGTGAGAGAGTAGGACGTGTAGATGTACAAAGGACCTGGGTGTCCTTGTCAATAAGTCACTGAAAACTAACACACAGGTGCAGCAAACAATTAGGAAGGCTAATGGTATGTTAGCCTTTATTGTAAGATGATTTGAGTGCAGGACTAGTGAAGTCTTGCTTCAACTGTATAGAACCTTTGTTAGATTACACCTGGAGTACTGTGTGCAGTTTTGGTCCCCTTGGAAGGATATTATTGCCATAGAGAGAGTGCAGTGAAGGTTCACCAGACTTGTTCCCGGGATGGCGGGGCTGTCCTATGAAGAGAGATTGGGGAAACTGGGCCTTTATTCTCTAGAGTTTCGAAGAATGAGAGGCCATTCCATAAAACATACAAAATGTTTAAAGGGGTAAACAGGGTAAATGCAGGTAAGATATTTCTCCTGGTTGGGGAGTCTAGAACCAGAGACACAATTTCAAAATAAGGGGGAAGGTACTTAGGACCAAGATGAGGAGATTTTTCTTTCCTCAGAGGGCTGTGAATCTTTGGAATTCTCCACCCCAGAGGCTGTGGAAACTCAATCATTGAGTATGTTCAAAGCAGAGATTGACAGGTTTCTAAATACCATTGACATAAAGGGATATGGGGATAGTGTGGGGAAAAGGCACTGAAGTGGATAACCAGCATGATTGTATTGAATGGGGGAGCAGGATTGATGGGCTGAATGGGCTCCTATGTTCCTGTTAACATTCACTCAGCTCAGAGAGGAATGGGTTTCATTGATGGTTCATACTTTACAGCAGCTGGAGGAAGCAGTGACATAGCGGTAATGGTCCCTGGGCTAGTAACCCAGAGGCCCAGGCTAATGCTCTGGGGACATGGGTTCAAATCCCACCACAGCAGCTGATGGAATTTAAATTCAATGAATAAAATCTGGAATTGAAATTGTTTTTCAATAATGGTGACCATGACAACCATCGTCAATTGTCATAAAAACCCATCTGGTTCACTAATGTCCGTTAGGGAAGGGAATGTGTCATCCTCACCTGGTCTGGGCTACACGTGACTCCAGACCCACAGCAATGGGGTTGACTCTTAACTGTACTCTGGAAATGGCCTAGCCAGCGATGCCCACATCCCATGAAAGAATAAATTAAAGAAAACTTGTTGGATTACAGTATATTACAGGTAGCGGGAGGGTAGAGTTAAGGGGCGGGTGGGGAGATGGGGAGCATGGCCAAAACTAAGACAAATCTGGGTAGCGTAAATTTCAGCTTAGGAGTAAAGGCTTTCAGCAAGATGAACAAACTGTGTTAATACGACTCCTTTATTGTGGGAAGACAGCACAGGGAACGGCATGGAGATGTGAGTTCTGAAACCAAATTCACCCTCAGAGTGTATCAGCCATGGCTTAGTGGGTAGCACTCTTGCCTGTGAGTTAGAGAGTTGCCCATAATAAGGGATGAAATTCCAGTGCAGTACAGGAGTGCTGAAGCAGACAAGGGGAGACCAGATAGTGGTGCTGTGTTACAGTTCACTCAGGGAGACTGAGTTGCTGTGGCAACATGCACTTTTATATGCATGTTGTAGCCTGGAGCTGAGGGTAGTGATGGTAAAGGTAGGGCCAGGGAGAGAAATCATCGGCCCTGGTGCCTTGCCTGTTTTTGGGCACCTCAGCCACTGCCCCTCCACTTTGACGCCCCTCCTCACATCCTTCAAGTGCCCAGAATTGGGAACCATAGTCACAGTGGATCCAACTGTTTCATGTAGGTTTAACAAAACTTATTGTCTTTTGTACTCTATGCCTCTATTTTTAAAGCTCATTGAAAGCTCAGGTTTCGGTCTGATACACTTTACATCCATGGCTTTGTCAGACAATTACACACAACTTGGTCATTCATATGTGTAACCAGTTCCAGTTCTTTGAACCTGGCTCTAAGCAATATCCAGACACCAACATCCAAAATTCTTGAACCTTAAAAGCACTGCAAACAACAATCATGTACAAATTAGAATATCCTGAGCTAACAGTGACCTATTCTATTGGTGCCCCATGACTCCTGCTTTCACTTCCAAGTTTAAAAATGGCAAAACCTTCCAGTAAATTAGCACCAGCCAATTCACCTGCAATGATGTGCTATTTCCAGCCACACAAGTGAACTTTGTTAACAGAAAAATGACACTTTGCATTGAGTGAAAAATATTTTCTAGTTTTAAAGTGAAACTAACCACACTTACAAATGCCCAGCAGGAAACGTATTATAGGAGAATAAAGTACTGCGGACGCTGGAAATCTGGAATATAAATAGAAAGTGCTGGAAATACTCAGCAGGCCAGGCAGTTAAGGTATGAAGGAAACATGAACAACTTGCTGAGCAAAAATAAATGTCAAAGAAATAAATTGATAATTAAAAGTAAATGAATAATGAATAAAAGTGACCATGCCAAACAGCAGGACTAACTAATAAAACCTTTTCGCTTAAGAAGCAGAGCTAGAGAGAGACAGACTAGGCCCCAAGCCCTGGTCACCAGGGAAGGTGGAAGGGATCGGGCCTAAGGACTTGGGTTTAACTAAAACTGATCTTGCATTCACCTCCGCTGGTGCACACTCTGAACTGAATTCATACAGAAGTCGGGGTCGGAAGTCGGTTGTCTTTCAGCCTGGGTCTTCCTCCTGTCCTAGCCCAGAGTGTGGAAAGGTTTTTGGCAGGGAGGAGGAGGAGGGGTGTGTGTGTCCTGCTCACTCCCAGTTTCAGGTTTCTTTCTCTTCCTCTGTCCCTCACACACACACACACAGAAAAACACAAACACACACACAAACACAAACACACACAGACACACACACACACACACACACAAACACACACATATACACATAAACACACACAGACATACTTACAATCTCTCACTGGCCCAGGAGGTTTGGAGATGTTATCACTGAGGAGGAGTTCAGGATAGCTGTGAAGGTGGTAAGATGTGCTCCCTCCCCACCCTGTCTAACACTCCAACTGCCCTGGGTTTCACTGTTGCTGCAACCATTGCTTCTCCTGGCCCCCCTGGCGCGCTCCACCATCTTGATGTGAGGGTGACACCAGTGGTTCTTTAGAGAGCCAGTGGCTGTGCGAGAGCTACATCATACTGAACGTACCCTGGCTGTCAAAGCAAATGGCTGTGCAGGTTTGGGTTCTCTCGCTCCAATAGCCCACCCGCCATGTGCCTGGTTGGGGGCACGTTGAGGCGGAGTTGGTGCCCGGCCTGCCCCCCAAAGACACAGGCCCTGGGGATTAACACCGTGTGTACCCCTCCTCCCCGGCCCTGGGCAGAGGCTCCAATAGTTTTGCCATCACATGGCTGACTTGGAATCTCCTGCTCTTAACATCTGCCATTGACGTGTGTTGGAAGAGTTTGCAGGTTTGATACTCAACCTGTCTGTCTGCAATATGAACGGATGTTTCATGGCATCAAGTCCTGGGGTGGGATTCAAACCCAGAGCTTTAGCTCAGGGGCAGGGATACTACCTACTGCACCACAAGGTCTCCCAGGAGACCAAGAGAGGAACCAAAAAACTGACTGAGAGGTAAGCTTTATGGAGCGAGAGGTGGAAGGATCAAGAGACCAATGTCAGTGCAGACTCGATGGGCCGAAGGGCCTCTTCTGCACTGTGATTCTGTGATTACCAGCTTCTGGGTTCCAAGGTAGCTAAAGGCGCAGCCTGGTGGGATGCAGGGAGAGTGGGTTCACAAGAGATCAGTATTGGAGGGACGCTGAGATTGTGGAGTGTTATATGGCTGGAGGAGGTAAGAGAGATAGGGAGGGGTGAGGTCACGGAAAGATTTGAACATGTGGATGAGAATTTCAAATCTGAAGTGTTGCCAGACCTGAAGTCAGCGTATTCAGAGAGCGCAGAGGATGGTGGGTGAGTGGAACCTGTAGCAACTAAGGACACAGGCAGCACAGTTGATAGGATGTGGGAGTTCAGCACTGCAAGGTGACTAAGAAATAAAATAAGGGACACTTCAACTGTGGGACTTGGTGGAGTTGTGGAGGTGGCTTCTGGTGACCATGAGAACAGGCAGTTCTGGTTACCATAACTCCCACTGGTGGCCAATGCCCACAGATTCATACATATTGAAAAAACAAAAGGCAAAGGTAAGAGGAGACTCCCAGGCTCAGCCTCCTACAGGCTGCCCTAGAAATATAAGGCTAAAAGTAAAAATAAAGGACAGTCCCTTAAAATGCAGGACAGGTGGTCACCATGGAGAGGAATGCATTGGAATGGTTAAGTCTCCAGGTAACAAAGACGTGGATGAGGATTTCAGCAGCACAGGAGCTGAGGTAAGGGTGATGTCATGGAGGTGGAAGTAGGCAGTCTTGTGGATGAAGATGAGGAGATGGTGAAACAGATTCAGTCAAGCGTGTCTGGAATGGGAGAGGGATTTGATGGAGTGGGCTGAAGTTGATAATGGATCCCATGTCAGGTGCACCCAGTGAGACTCTTGCTAGATTGTTGAAATAATCAGACGACCACCCCTGAAACTCGGTGTCCAGATTAAGATGGGGCATGAGCTCACCCCAGTGACCCACTCTTTCCTGAGTCCCACTCTCTGCATCTCCAACTCCTGAACTGCATTACCGACGCACAGTAGCAGCAGTGTGTGTACCATCTACAGGATGCACTGCAGGAATTCACCAAGGCTCTTTAGGCAACACCTTCCAAACCCACGACCACTACCATCTAGAAGGACAAGGGCAGCAGATAGATGGGAACACCACCACCTGGAAGTTCCCCTCCAAGCCACTCACCATCCTGACTTGGAAATATATCACCGTTCCTTCACTGTCGCTGGGTCAAAATCCTGGAACTCCCTCCCTAACAGCACTGTGGGTGTACCTACACCACAAGGACTGCAGCGGTTCAAGAAGGCAGCTCACCACCACCTTCTCAAGGGCAATTAGGGATGGCCAATAAATACTGGCCTAGCCAGCGATGTCCACATGCCATGAATAAATGAAAAAAATTATCCTCAGCTATTGCCTGCCACCTGGTGGCTGCTTGATGCATTAGCGCTCTTCATAAAAAATACTTCTCACCTCCAAGTTTGGAAGGCCTTCCAAACCAACCAATGAAATGATTTAGACGGTGTTTAATGTTGTTATATAGGGAAATACAGCAGTCAAATTAAGCACAACAAGCGAACAGATAATCTGTTTTAACATTGTTGGTTGAGGGACAAATGTTGTTTGGGACATTGGAGAGAAAACACCCTATTCTAATTTGAATAGTGCCATGAGATGTTTTATACCTACCTGAGGGGCATTTGTGAGGCTGTGTGCTGCTTTTAGCCATTGGACAGAGTGTTCCTCCTTGTCTCTGGTGTCCCTGAGAGAGCAGGCTGGTGGTCTTGGGGTGGGGAAGGAAGGGGTAAGTGGGGAAGGGGTGTGGAGGGTGAGGGAGGAGCTGTGGAGGAGGGGGAGAGTGAAAGGGAGGGGAAGATGAGGGTTGCGGGGTAGCTATGGTCAGGAGAGAGAAAGTGAGGGGGGAATGGGGCTGGAAAGCTTGAGAGGTAGAGGAGTGGGAGGGTGAGGGTGTTGAGAGTGTGGGTGAGGAGGTGGAGTGGGGAGGATACGGTTAAAGACAGGATTTCACTGCCAGTGACCTCTCAGCTGCCAGTGAGACTGAGGTTTAAGGAAATTATTTAATTTGGAGCCACACACACACACACACTCTGACTTAGATAAAGGGACTGAGTGTAACATATGCAACTTTGCTGATGATACAAGGTTAGATGGAAAGTAACCTATGAGGGGGACACAAAGTGGTTGTGGCGAGATATAGACAGACTGAGTGATTGGGCAATAGCCTGGCGGATCGAGTACAATGTGGGGAAGTGTGAGGTTATCTGCTTTGGTAAGAAAAATGGAAAATCAGAATATGATTTAGATGCTGAGGTGTGGAGAAATGTTGGTATTTAGGGGATCTGGGTGTTCTTGTATGAGAGTCACAGGAAATAAGATGCAAGTATAGCAAACAATTAGGAAAACAAGTGGCAAGTTGACCTTCATTGCAAGGGGGATAGAGCGTATAAGAGTAAAAAATACTTGCTGCAATTGCATGGGGCACTTGGAGAGATTGCACCTGGAACACTGTGTAGCGTTTTGGTCTCCTTACCAAAGGAAGGATATACTTGCCCTAGAGGGAATGTAATTAAAGCTCAGTAGACTGGCTTCTCAGATGAGGGGATTGACCTTTGAGGAGAGATTGAGTAGATTAGGTCTATATTCCCTGGGGGATATAAGAATGAGAGGTGATCTTATTGAATAATAAAATTCTTAAGGAGCTTCACTATACAGCTGTGAATCCTTGAAATTCTCCGGCTCAGAGGCTGGGAGTATGGGTATAGGCCCAGTCTATGGGTATGGGCCCAGTATATGGGCATGAGTTCAGTCTATGGGTATAGGCCCAGTTTATGAGTATGGGCCCAGTCTATGGGCATGAGTTCAGTCTATGGGTATGGGTTCAGTCTCTGGGTATGGGCCCAGTCCATGGGTATGGGTTCAGTCTATGGGTATGGGCTCAGACTATGGGTCTCAGTTCAGTCTATGGGTATGGGCTCAGACTATGAGTCTCAGTTCAGTCTATGGGTATGGGTTCAGTCTATGGGTCTCAGTTCAGTCTTTGGGTAAGGGCTCAGTCTATGGTTATGGGTTCAGTCTATGGGTATGGGTTCAGTCTATGGGTATGGGCTCAGTCTATGGGTATGGGCTCAGACTATGGGTATGGGCTCAGTCTATGGGTATGGGCTCAGACTATGGGTATGGGCTCAGACTATGGGTATGGGCTCAGTCAATGGGTCTCAGTTCAGTCTATAGGTATGGGTTCAGTCTCTGGGTATGGGTTCAGTCTCTGGGTATGGGATCAGTCTCTGGGTATGGGTTCAGTTTATGGGTATGGGTTCAGTCTATGGGTATGGGTTCAGTCTATGGGTATGGGTTCAGTCTCTGGGTATGGGTTCAGTTTATGGATATGGGTTCAGTCTATGGGTACGGGCTCTGTCTATGGGTTTCAGTTCAGTCTATGGGTATTGGCTCAGTCTATGGGTATGGGTTCAGTCTATGGGTATAGGTTCAGTCTATGGGTATGGGCTCAGTCTATGGGTTTGGGCTCAGTCTATGGGTATGGGCTCAGTCTATGGATATGGGTTCAGTCGACGGGTATGGGTTCAGTCTATGGGTATGGGCTCAGTCTATGGGTATGGGTTCAGTCTATGGGTATGGGTTCAGTCTATGGGTATGGGCTCAGACTATGGGTCTCAGTTCAGTCTATGGGTATGGGCTCAGACTATGGGTCTCAGTTCAGTCGATGGGTATGGGTTCAGTCTATGGGTCTAAGTTCAGTCTATGGGTAAGGGCACAGTCTATGGTAATGGGTTCAGTCTATGGGTATGAGTTCAGTCTATGGGCATGGGCCCAGTCTATGGGCATGAGTTCAGTCTATGGGTATGGGTTCAGTCTCTGGGTATGGGCCCAGTCCATGGGTATGGGTTCAGTCTATGGGTATGGGCTCAGACTATGTGTCTCAGTTCAGTCTATGGGTATGGGCTCAGACTATGGGTCTCAGTTCAGTCTATGGGTAAGGGCTCAGTCTATGGTTATGGGTTCAGTCTATGGGTATGGGTTCAGTCTATGGGTATGGGCTCAGTCTATGGGTATGGGCTCAGTCTATGGGTATGGGTTCAGTCTATGGACATGGTGTCAGACTATGGGTATGGGCGAGGTCTATGGGTATGGGCTCAGTCTATGGGTTTAGGCTCACACTATGGGTATGGGCTCAGTCTATGGGTCTCAGTTCAGTCTATAGGTATGGGTTCAGTCTCTTGGTATGGGTTCAGTCTCTGGGTATGGGTTCAGTCTCTGGGTATGTGTTCAGTCTCGGGATATGGGTTCAGTTTATGTATATGGGACAGACTATGGGTACGGGCTCAGTCTATGGGTATGGGCTCAGTCTATGGGTATGGGCTCAGTCTCTGGCTATGGGTTCAGTCTCTGGGTAAGGGTTCAGTTTATGGAAATGGGTTCAGTGTATGGGTATGAGTTCAGTCTATGGGTATGTGTTCAGTCTATGGGTATGGGCTCAGTCTATGGATCTCAGTTCAGTCTATGGGTATTGGCTCAGTCTATGGGTATGGGTTCAGTCTATGGGTATGGGTTCAGACTATGGGTTTGGGCTCAGTCTATGGGTATGGGCTCAGTCTATGGGTATGGGTTCAGTCTATGCGTATGAGTTCAGTCTATGGGTATGGGCTCAGTCTATGGGTCTCAGTTCAGTCTATGGGTCTCAGTTCAGTTTATGGATATGGGTTCCGTCTATGGGTATGAGTTCAGTCTATGGGTATGGGCCCAGTCTATGGGCATGAGTTCAGTCTATGGGTATGGGTTCAGTCTCTGGGTATGGGCCCAGTCCATGGGTATGGGTTCAGTCTATGGGTATGGGCTCAGACTATGGGTCTCAGTTCAGTCTATGGGTATGGGCTCAGACTATGGGTCTCAGTTCAGTCTATGGGTTTGGGTTCTGTCTATGGGTCCAAGTTCAGTCCATGGGTAAGGGCTCAGTCTATGGTTATGGGTTCAGTCTATGGGTATGGGTTGAGTCTATGGGTATGGGCTCAGTCTGTGGGTAAGGGCTCAGTCTATGGGTATGGGTTCAGTCTATGGGTATGGGCACAGACTATGGGTATGGGCTCAGTCTATGGGTATGAGCTCAGACTATGGGTATGGGCTCAGACTATGGGTATGGGCTCAGTCTATGGGTCAGTTCAGTCTATAGGTATGGGTTCAGTCTATGGGTATGGGTTCAGTCTCTTGGTATGGGTTCAGTTTATGGATATGGGTTAAGTCTATGGGTATGGGTTCAGTCTATGGGTATGGGCTCAGTCTCTGGGTATGAGTTCAGTCTCTGGGTATGGGATCAGTTTATGGATATGGGTTCAGTCTATGGGTATAAGTTCAGTCTATGGGTATGGGCCCAGTCTATGGGTATTGGCTCAGTCTATGCGTATGGGTTCAGTTTATGGATATGGGTTGAGTCTATGGGTATGGGTTCATTCTATAGGTATCGGCCCAGTCTATGGGTATTGGCTCAGTCAATGGGTATGTGTTCAGTCGATGGATATGGGTTCAGACTATGGGTATGGGTTCAGTCTTTGGGTATGGGTTCAGTCTCTGGGTATGGGTTCAGTTTATGGATATGGGTTCAGTCTGTGGGCACGGGCTCTGTCTATGGGTCTCAGTTCAGTCTATGGGTATTGGCTCAGTCTATGGGTATGGGTTAAGTCTATGGGTATGGGTTCAGTCTATGGGTTTGGGCTCAGTCTATGGGTATGGGCTCAGTCTATGGGTATGGGTTCAGTCTATGGGTATGGGCTCAGACTATGGGTCTCAGTTCAGTCTATGGGTATGGGCTCAGACTATGGGTCTCAGTTCAGTCTATGGGTATGGGTTCAGTTTATGGATATGGGTTCAGTCCATGGGTATGAGTTCAGTCTATGGGTATGGGCCCAGTCTATGGGCATGAGTTCAGTCTATGGGTATGGGTTCAGTCTCTAGGTATAGGCCCAGTCCATGGGTATGGGTTCAGTCTATGGGTATGGGCTCAGACTATGGGTCTCAGTTCAGTCTATTGGTATGGGCTCAGACTATGGGTCTCAGTTCAATCTATGGGTAAGGGCTCAGTCTATGGTTATGGGTTCAGTCTATGGGTATGGGTTCAGTCTATGGGTGGGCTCAGTCTGTGGGTATGGGCTCAGTCTATGGGTATGGGTTCAGTCTATGGGTATGGGCTCAGACTATGGGTATGGGCTCAGTCTATGGGTATGGGCTCAGACTATGGGTATGGGCTCAGACTATGGGTATGGGTTCAGTTTCTGGGCATGGGTTCAGTTTCTGGATTTGGGTTCAGTCTATGGGTATGAGTTCAGTCTATGGGTATGGGCCCAGTCTATGGGTATTGGCTCAGTCTATGCGTATGGGTTCAGTTTATGGTTATGGGTTCAGTCTATGGGTATGGGTTCAGTCTCTGGGTATGGGCCCAGTCCATGGGTATGGATTCAGTCTATGGGTATGGGCTCAGACTATGGGTCTCAGTTCAGTCAATGGGTATGGGCTCAGACTATGGGTCTCAGTTCAGTCTATGGGTCTCAGTTCAGTCTATGGGTCTAAGTTCATTCTATGGGTAAGGGCTCAGTCTATCGTTATGGGTTCAGTCTATGGGTATGGGTTGAGTCTATGGGTATGGGCTCAGTCTGTGGGTATGGGCTCAGTCTATGGGTATGGGTTCAGTCTATGGGTATGGGCTCAGACTATGGGTATGGGCTCAGTCTATGGGTATGGGCTCAGGCTATGGGTATGGGCTCAGACTCTGTGTATGGGCTCAGTCTATGGGTCAGTTCAGTCTATAGGTATGGGTTCAGTCTTTGGGTGTGGGTTCAGTCTCTGGGTATGGGTTCAGTTTATGGATATGGGTTCAGTCTATGGGTATGGGTTCAGTCTATGGGTATGGGCCCAGTCTATGGGTACTGGCTCAGTCTATGCGTATGGGTTCAGTTTATGGATATGGGTTCAGTCTCTGGGTATGGGTTCAGTCTATAGGTATCGGCCCAGTCTATGGGTATTGGCTCAGTCTATGGGTATGTGTTCAGTCGATGGATATGGGTTCAGTCTATGGCTATGGGTTCAGTCACTGGTTCTGTGTTCAGTCTCTGGGTATGGGTTCAGTTTATGGATATGGGTTCAGTCTATGGGTATTGGCTCTGTCTCTGGGTACGTGTTCAGTCTATGGGTATTGGCTCAGTCTATGGGTATGGGTTCAGTCTATGGGTATGGGTGCAGTCTATGGGTTTGGGCTCAGTCTATGGGTATGGGCTCAGTCTATGTGTATGGGTTCAGTCTATGGGTATGGGTTCAGTCTATGGGTATGGGCTCAGTCTATGGGTATGGGTTCAGTCTATGGGTATGGGCTCAGTCTATGGGTCTCAGTTCAGTCTATGGGTATGGGTTCAGTTTATGGAAATGGGTTCAGTCTATGGGTATGAGTTCAGTCTATGGCTATGGGCCCAGTCTATGGGCATGAGTTCAGTCTATGGGTATGGGTTCAGTCTCTGGGTATAGGCAAATTCCATGGGTATGGGTTCAGTCTATGGGTATGGGCTCAGACTATGGGTCTCAGTTCAGTCTATGGGTAAGGGCTCAGTCTATGGTTATGGCTTCAGTCTACGGGTATGGGTTCAGTCTATGGGTATGGGCTCAGTCTATGGGTATGGGCTCAGTCTATGGGTATGGGTTGAGTCTATGGATGTGGTGTCAGACTATGGGTATGGGCGAGGTCTATGGGTATGGGTTCAGTCTATCGGTATAGGCTCAGACTATGGGTATGGGCTCAGTCTATGGGTTTCAGTTCAGTCTATAGGTATGGGTTCAGTCTCTTGGTATGGGTTCAGTCTCTGGGTATGGGTTCAGTCTATGGGTATGTGTTCAGTCTCGGGGTATGGGTTCAGTTTATGTATATGGGACAGACTATGGGTACGGGCTCAGTCTCTGGGTATGGGTTCAGTCTCTGGGTAAGCGTTCACTTTATGGAAATGGGTTCAGTGTATGGGTATGAGTTCAGTCTATGGGTATGTGTTCAGTCTATGGGTATGGGCTCAGTCTATGGGTCTCAGTTCAGTCTATGGGTATTGGCTCAGTCTATGGGTATGGGTTCAGTCTATGGGTATGGGTTCAGTCTATGGGTCTAAGTTCATTCTATGGGTAAGTGCTCAGTCTATGGTTATGGGTTCAGTCTATGGGTATGGGTTCAGTCTATGGGTATGGGCTCCGTCTGTGGGTATGGGCTCAGTCTATGGGTATGGGTTCAGTCTATGGGTATGGGCTCAGACTATGGGTATGGGCTCAGTCTATGGGTATGGGCTCAGACTATGGGTATGGGCTCAGACTATGGGTATGGGCTCAGTCTATGAGTCAGTTCGGTCTATAGGTATGGGTTCAGTCTTTGGGTGTGGGTTCAGCCTCTGGGTATGGGTTCAGTATATGGATATGGGTTCAGTCTATGGGTATGGGTTCAGTCTATGGGTATGGGCTCAGTCTCTGGGTATGGGTTCAGTCTCTGGGTATGGGTTCAGTTTATGGATATGGGTTCAGTCTATGGGTATGAGTTCAGTCTATGGGTATGGGCCCAGTCTATGGGTATTGGCTCAGTCTATGCGTATGGGTTCAGTTTATGGATATGGGTTCAGTCTCTGGGTATGGGTTCAGTCTATAGGTATCGGCCCAGTCTATGGGTATTGGCTCAGTCTATGGGTATGTGTTCAGTCGATGGATATGGGTTCAGTCTATGGGTATGGGTTCAGTCACTGGTTATGGGTTCAGTCTCTGGGTATGGGTTCAGTTTATGGATATGGGTTCAGTCTATGGGTATGGGTTCAGTCTATGGGTATGGGCTCAGTCTGTGGGTATGGGCTCAGTCTATGGGTATGGGTTCAGTCTATGGGTATGGGCTCAGACTATGGGTATGGGCTCAGTCTATGGGTATGGGCTCAGACTATGGGTATGGGCTCAGACTATGGGTATGGGTTCAGTTTCTGGGTATGGGTTCAGTTTATGGATTTGGGTTCAGTCTATGGGTATGAGTTCAGTCTATGGGTATGGGCCCAGTCTATGGGTATAGGCTCAGTCTATGCGTATGGGTTCAGTTTATGGATATGGGTTCAGTCTATGGGTATGGGTTCAGTCTCTGGGTATGGGCCCAGTCAATGAGTATGGATTCAGTCTATGGGTATGGGCTCAGACTATGGGTCTCAGTTCAGTCAATGGGTATGGGCTCAGACTATGGGTCTCAGTTCAGTCTATGGGTATGGGTTCAGTCTATGGGTCTCAGTTCATTCTATGGGTAAGGACTCACTCTATGGTTATGGGTTCAGTCTATGGGTATGGGTTCAGTCTATGGGTATGGGATCAGTCTGTGGGTATGGGCTCAGTCTATGGGTATGGGTTCAGTCTATGGGTATTGGCTCAGACTATGGGTATGGGCTCGGACTATGGGTATGGGCTCAGACTATGGGTATGGCCTCAGTCTATGTGTCAGTTCAGTCTATAGGTATGGGTTCAGTCTTTGGTTGTGGGTTCAGTCTCTGGGTATGGGTTCAGTTTATGGATATGGGTTCAGTCTATGGGTATGGGTTCAGTCTATGGGTATGGGCTCAGTCTCTGGGTATGGGTTCAGTCTCTGGGTATGGGTTCAGTTTATGGATATGGGTTCAGTCTGTGGCTATGAGTTCAGTCTATTGGTATGGGCCCAGTCTATGGGTATTGGCTCAGTCTATGCGTATGGGTTCAGTTTATGGATATGGGTTCAGTCTCTGGGTATGGGTTCAGTCTATAGGTATCGGCCCAGTCTATGGGTATTGGCTCAGTCTATGGGTATGTGTTCAGTCGATGGATATGGGTTCAGTCTATGGGTATGGGTTCAGTCACTGGTTATGGGTTCAGTCTCTGGGTATGGGTTCAGTTTATGGGTATGGGCTCAGTCTATGGGTATGGGCTCGGACTATGGGTATGGGCTCAGACTATGGGTATGGCCTCAGTCTATGGGTCAGTTCAGTCTATAGGTATGGGTGCAGTCTTTGGTTGTGGGTTCAGTCTCTGGGTATGGGTTCAGTTTATGGATATGGGTTCAGTCTATGGATATGAGTTCAGTCTATGGGTATGGGCCCAGTCTATGGGCATGAGTTCAGTCTCTGGGTATGGGTTCAGTTTATGGATATGGGTTCAGTCTATGGGTATGAGTTCAGTCTATGGGTATGGGCCCAGTCTATGGGTATTGGCTCAGTCTATGTGTATGGGTTCAGTTTATGGATATGGGTTCAGTCTCTGGGTATGGGTTCAGTCTATAGGTATCGGCCCAGTCTATGGGTATTGGCTCAGTCTATGGGTATGTGTTCAGTCGATGGATATGGGTTCAGTCTATGGGTATGGGTTCAGTCACTGGTTATGGGTTCAGTCTCTGGGTATGGGTTCAGTTTATGGATATGGGTTCAGTCTATGGGTACGGGCTCTGTCTCTGGGTATGTGTTCAGTCTATGGGTATTGGCTCAGTCTATGGGTATGGGTTCAGTCTATGGGTATGGGTTCAGTCTATGGGTTTGGGCTCAGTCTATGGGTATGGGCTCAGTCTATGTGTATGGGTTCAGTCTATGGGTATGGGTTCAGTCTATGGGTATGGGCTCAGTCTATGGGTATGGGTTCAGTCTATGGGTATGGGCTCAGTCTATGGGTCTCAGTTCAGTCTATGGGTATGGGTTCAGTTTATGGATATGGGTTCAGTCTATGGGTATGAGTTCAGTCTATGGGTATGGGCCCAGTCTATGGGCATGAGTTCAGTCTATGGGTATGGGTTCAGTCTCTGGCTATAGGCAAATTCCATGGGTATGGGTTCAGTCTATGGGTATGGGCTCAGACTATGGGTCTCAGTTCAGTCTATGGGTATGGGCTCAGACTATGGGTCTCAGTTCAGTCTATGGTATGGGTTCAGTCTATGGGTCTAAGTTCAGTCCATGGGTAAGGGCTCAGTCTATGGTTATGGGTTCAGTCTATGGGTATGGGTTGAGTCTATGGGTATGGGCTCAGTCTGTGGGTATGGGCTCAGTCTATGGGTATGGGTTCAGTCTATGGGTATGGGCACAGACTATGGGTATGGGCTCAGTCTATGGGTATGGGCTCAGACTATGGGTATGGGCTCAGACTATGGGTATGGGCTCAGTCTATGGGTCAGTTCAGTCTATAGGTATGGGTTCAGTCTATGGGTATGGGTTCAGTCTCTTGGTATGGGTTCAGTTTATGGATATGGGTTAAGTCTATGGGTATGGGTTCAGTCTATGGGTATGGGCTCAGTCTCTGGGTATGAGTTCAGTCTCTGGGTATGGGATCAGTTTATGGATATGGGTTCAGTCTATGGGTATGAGTTCAGTCTATGGGTATGGGCCCAGTCTATGGGTATTGGCTCAGTCTATGCGTATGGGTTCAGTTTATGGATATGGGTTGAGTCTATGGATATGGGTTCAGTTTATGGATATGGGTTCAGTCTATGGGTATGAGTTCAGTCAATGGGTATGGGCCCAGTCTATGGGTATT